>NC_081441.1:1468531-1468793 GCF_007210705.1 Tigriopus californicus | reverse complement strand
TTTTTTTAGAAATAATCCTATTCTCTTAAAGACCCTGACTCTTTTGTAAGGTGTTTCCTCTTTGGCTCCATATTTGACTTCTTTTTTCAAAAATTCCAATATTTGACAACTGAAAACATTATTCCTCAACTTTTTCATCCCATGTTTAGCTTGTTTTTAAATGTTTCATTGAGTACTTTGCCCATATTGAAATAAGCATTATTGAACTATTTCCACTCTGAAACTTTAACCTCAATAACCTTGTTCCCCTTTTTGATCCCTT
>NC_081441.1:1443363-1468498 GCF_007210705.1 Tigriopus californicus | reverse complement strand
CCCCCGACCTTGAAAGTGCACACCGAACGTTGTTGCATATTTTTTTTTGTTAAATACTTCTCTTTTTCATTTTTTTATTCATTCGTCTCTTTGTCATGTAAACAATCGCATGCATAATCACCAGATTAGCAGGTTTGCTGGCTGAGCCGCAAGCGGGAAAGATAAACTTATTTTGAAGCAATGCATGGGGAGCTGAGAAGGTAGACTGAGCGAGTGAACAAGAGTGAGAGAGACACACAGAAAGAGATAACAAGCCACCCCTCGCACTTGATGGTGCCCAAGGCCTTCTGTGGTCCCCCTCATGGATCGCTACTCTCTCGCTCATCGATACACATATTCAGCCACCTCTGTTCTATCATTTCCAGGGGGATTCCTCGACCCTGCGCGAAGAATCTCGTCCCTGGGTCGTCTGTCCACCTCGTCCTCCTCAACAGTGCCCAAAAGCGGGTCCAATCACGTGGGTGACACACCTCACGGATTCGGAACCGGTCCGGCACGTCCTGGAATAGAAACCGGATTCTCGATACCGGCCACGTCCACACCCATCAAAGGCCACCACCCACCCACGGGCTTGGCTCGCGAAGCTCGTGAAGCTCGTGGACCCCCCTCAAGCTTGCCCTTCGGGATCAACCGATTTCCGTTCGCTGGTAAGGCAATACATCAAAGCTTGGGAGCCCATTGAATAAATGCATGATAGATAATGATAACTATAGAGACTCCAGGAAAAAAATGAACAAATATCAAATGTATATTGGTCATTTGGGGCATTTTTCAGTAATAATTACGAGATACTTTTTTTAAGTCCTTTAAAGGTAATGGGAGAGTCTAAATGGTTCTTAAAATTTATGCTTTTTTTGACAAAGTATGTTGTGTAGTGTTTGGAATTGGAAAAACACCTGAACTGGGGTCGTGGGTGTTTTCAAACTAGCCTTTTTAAAACTTGGATAGAACAGATTTTGACTCTTTTTTTAGTGCAGAAAACTGCAAACTGCAAAATTAGCAACATAAAAAACAGTAACGAAAAAAACTCCAATGGGCATGTGTGAAATTAAATATGCAATCTCCAACTTAAAAAGCAAAGTTGCTGTCCATAATGATGAAGCACATGATTCTCTACTCTCTTCCTTTGTATTTTTTTGTATTTGGATTGCAAGGGACTTTAAACATGTTAAGGAACGGGGCAAACAAACTGAACCGTGATGAATTATCCTGCTGACAATTATGGTATTGACAATTGAGGGTTGCATTAATGATTCCGTTCAGCGAAATCCTGCAAATGGGTAATCACCCAACTAAAGTACCAAAATCGGAATCGGTTAGAGCTTTTCATATGTTGTTTTCTTGTTCTTCATAATATATTTTTAAAAAAACAGTACTGGAACTGGGAATCGTTTTTTTTTGTTTTTCAATACCTGGAACTGAGAACTGTTTTCTCAAAAAAAAAAACAGATTTTCTTTTTTTTTTTAGAAACACAACATTGTTGTTTTCTGTATTGACACCAAAGCTCAAAAAATGATTTGTTTAATTGTGCGTATTATTAATTGTAGCTTTCCTCATGTCAGCATGTCAAATGAATGAAAAAGATGAACTTGTTTTTTTTTTAGAAATAATCCTATTCTCTTAAAGACCCTGACTCTTTTGTAAGGTGTTTCCTCTTTGGCTCCATATTTGACTTCTTTTTTCAAAAATTCCAATATTTGACAACTGAAAACATTATTCCTCAACTTTTTCATCCCATGTTTAGCTTGTTTTTAAATGTTTCATTGAGTACTTTGCCCATATTGAAATAAGCATTATTGAACTATTTCCACTCTGAAACTTTAACCTCAATAACCTTGTTCCCCTTTTTGATCCCTTGGCAGACGAATCGAGTGTGTCGGGCCAAAGTAGTGCCAGCCATCAGACCGCCCTCTCGGCTTCCCCTTCAGTTGGAGCGGTCAAGTCTGCTGCCAACGGCCACGCCCTGATTGCCCAGCGAGCCCTGGGAGGCGGAATTACCCCGGCCGGAAGTGGCGCCCTCCAGCTTTCTCAGCACCCTCTCACCAAAGAAGACGCGTCCTCCTGCTCGACTTCATCCACGATCTCAATCAGCAACGGCGGTCAACCCGGCTCATTGAATCCGACTCAAGTGCGTTCGATCTCCACCCACGCCTCCGCCCCTTTTTGTTCGCCACGCCTTAGCCACGGTGGATGTGCCAGTGGGGGCGAGGAGGACTCGGGCGAGGGTCTAGTTCAGATCATTATTCGGCCGGATGAGGATGGGAGGTTTGGGTTCAATGTGAAAGGTGGGGCGGATCAGAAAACCCCCATCATTGTGTCCAAAGTGGGGTGCAACACCCAAGCTGATAAGTAGGGGGAATGATGACATAAATCATTTGAATTCGTGTGAAGGAAGCTGACTAACCGGGTCTCTGTTTATCACCTGGCAGGTGTTTCCCCAAACTCAATGAAGGCGATCAGGTAGTATTTATCAACGGACGAGAAGTGTCTGGACACACCCATGAGCAAGTGGTCAATTTCATTCGGGCCTCGCGGGAACCTCATTCCGGAGAACTTATTCTGGCTGTGAAACAGGTAATTGATTATGTTGATTTACCTTATCGTACAATTTACTGACGAGAGATTCTTAGTAATTAGACCTCGGAAAATAGTTAGCGGTGAAAAAGCTAAACTCCATGTGTTTTGAGGCGAGCAATCTTTTTTGACCACTTTTATATGCTAGTTTTTCCAGCATTCTGAACCTTTTTATTGTCCTTTTTGGTCTTTTCTGTTTCTTGAGATAGCACGCACAATGACAGATAGAAATTTTCATGGCATTTCTCTTCCTTCCTGTGAACCTTGGAAAAAAAAAATAAACAATCTTAATAGTGTCTTAACATGTCGCGAAACCTAATTAGGAAATTTAATGTAGCGCCGGTCAAATCTAACAATGTGCCAAGTATCTTGGATAACCCGGGGAAAAGTTACTCTCAAAAACTCTTTTTAATTTTTTGCTATTTTCTCTGTCTTTTTTCCCCCATTCCCTCAATAAGGAAGAGTCATTGTGACCCCCAAGGCAACTTTTGCTCGTCAATTTCCTGACAAAATGAATGTGATTATTGCCCTCTGCCTGACCCACTGCCTTGGCCTTTTGTTCCAGAATGTCTACATGGGAGAAGAGGTAGAGGAACCAGAATTCCAATATGTTCCGGAGAGAACCTCTGAGGGTTCAATGGGTGGCGGCAATGGGCCCTCCCAGCACGGCACCCGCGCTAGCTCGGATCTGGGCGTGTCAGAGCGTGTTCCCGAGGGAGCGCACAAGGCCCTATCTCAGTCCATGCTTCTGCTCGCCGAGAGCACCGAATCCAACGCTGTCTTCGGGCAGTTTGAGCAGCTCTCCAGGAAGAATCCCTCCTTGGCCATGTCGCTGTGCCACGCTCCGTCCAATCTCGATAAGAATCGATACCGCGATATATCGCCCTACGACGTGACTCGTGTCCTGCTCAAGCAGTGTCCCTCGGGCGACTACATCAATGCCAACCACGTGGACATGACCATCCCCGGCTCGGGCATCATCAATCGATATATCGCCACTCAAGGGCCCCTGAGCACCACCAGTGCCGACTTTTGGTACATGACGTGGGAGGCCCAATCCACGCTGATCATCATGCTGACCACCATTGTGGAGCGGGGCCGGGTCAAGTGCCACAAGTATTGGCCAGACATGGGCGAGACGTTGCGCTTTCCCGGCGGGCTCGAGGTCAAATGCACGCGGGACACACAACAAGGCAGCTTCGCATTCCGCGACTTCCAGCTCTGCATGACCAAGCCCAAGAAATCTGCGGCGAGCAAGAAGCACCGATTAGCCCGGAAGAAGCAGAAGACCAAGGCCAAGAAGAACAGCCCCTCGTCCTCGACCACGTCCTCATCCCACTCGACCTCCTCCTCCTCGTCCTCGCCGTCGTGCTCAACGGCATCCAATTCCGAGGGCGAGGAGAGTAGCGGGGATGACCTTGAGGAGGAAGTGAGACAGGTCAGCCAAATGGCCTACTTGAGCTGGCCGGATCATGGCGTGCCCGAGAGTCCCGACGAGTTCATTCACTTCGTGGAGCAAGTGCGGACCCATCGCCAGGGATGCTTTGAGCCCACGATCGTTCATTGCTCGGCCGGGATTGGCCGCACGGGCGTGCTCATTCTAATGGAGACGGCCATGTGCCTGATCGAAGCCAATCAAGCCGTCTACCCGTTGGATTTGACGCGGCAAATGAGAGATCAGAGGGCCAGCATGGTTCAGACTGGGATCCAGTACAAATTCGTTTGCGAGGCCATCCTCCAAGTGTACAAAAGTGGGCTCGTTAAGCCTCTGCCGGAATTTTGTCAGCCCCTCGTACCAAACAGCGCCAACAGTAAACCACCCATTTCATAGTGCGACAGTGAATATCAATCAGTCAGTGTATGTACTTCTATTCCTTCCGTTTTGTGGGTCGACCGCACAAAAACAAACGTCACCCCAAATTCATCCTTCCAACCTTTTTCATCACCATATCCATTGCCACCTTGATCAACTAACTCATGTTTTAATATTATTCATCTAATATTGATCGACTTCCACTACTACATACGGCCATCGCTTTGTTCCGACGACGACTTCAACCAAACCTATCTGGCTAATTGTTACCAACCATCCGCGACCTTCACCATATCCAGGGACAGGTTCGCCGTCTCCTCCTCATTTCTACCGAATGGATGATAAACCGAATCGATCATGATGATTTCCAATCCTACAGGAGACAAACCACCCAATCATACACACACACACACCAATTGGTGGGTAACACGATACCAAATTGTGCCGTCAAATTGATTTCTGAACTCGGTTTGTCTGTACAAAGACACCACCCGACCGACGACCTGTATGAGTAGCTCCATGAAATACATTCTAGACCCAAACATATCTACTGATGAAATCTCGTTTTTCTATAGCAGACCGAGGAGCTACCTCCTGTTCCCGAAACAATTAAAGTTTGTTATACCCTTGAACATGACTGGACGAACCAATGCAGTGTGGATAACCAACACTTGGCTGAAATACGTCATTCAATAGTCTAGGGATGGATCACGGAAACCTTGAATCCACCGAACCCAATGTATCCAAAGAAATAGTAACAGAGAATTGAGCAGATGCAGATTTGTGATGCGTAGGCTTTGGCAAAACTTGCAGATACAGCGGGCCTTTATAGACAACAAAGCTTCGCAAATATTAAGTAAGTTGGCTCAAAAACTTGCAAATAAATCTGCCTGAATTTGATCACTAACAAATTTGGCTAGGCATTAATGGCTAATAGTCCTTTTCATTCTCCTCTCCCTCCTCTCGTTGCGGACAAACAAACGGAAAAATACAAGAACACCCTTTAAGATGTCTGACTTTAACAAGATATTTTTCGCGGACCGACTTATTGCTGATCTAGTCCAAAACCATTAATACACCGCCAACCTTTCTGAGAGATCTTTCAAATCCTATAAGGTTAAAATTACAAACACTTTGTACATCCAAATAGTCATAAACAGAGAGCTATAGATGGTATACTTGAAGCAAACCAGTGACTTCTCATCATCATCTGTTTTCCAATAAATTGTGCTAAAAAGGCCAATGGTAAGTTTAGAAACAGTAATGCCTTTAATGTTACTCACCAAAAACTTGTGAAACTGTGCTTTTCCTATTTCTATTTTGTTGGAAACAATGACGGCCAAAGTGTTAACGCATTGTCAATCATACAGTATATGTATAACCATGATTGTTTGGAATATTTACCCATAGAGAATTTGAAACGCCTACCAGAAGAATTGATGATGTATTGATTGTGTCACAGTACTTGGGGAATATTTTCTTTTTAAATAATTTCCTGACAAAGTCTAGCATAGAGCTTATTCTCTGGTTTTCTACGTTTGTTCGTCAGTATTTCACCTAGAAGAAGCAGAGGGCTCTTCCTCCGCCCATTGAAAAGGACTACCGGCAAAAGATTGGTGTCCACCAGAGGGCTCTAGTCTTTCACTTTACTAAGGTCGAACAAAAAGACTCTTACTGCAAAAAACTCGCCCCAGTACCAGCCCTTCTTCCATCCTCAAACCGGATTCAATCTTGGTTTTCCATCCTAGTGTAAAGCCGGCCTTACTTCTATAAACTCTGGACTCCACCCTTTTGAAAACTCCACTTTTCCATGACTTAAGGTTGCTAACAGGGAAGTTTTTTTAAGCTTGATAATTTCTAATGTTTTTTAACATCAGAGGTGTTTGTGGCATTGTTGCAAACCTTGAACAATTGTTAGTCAAGACTAGGGAAATATCAACGAGCTTCATGAATGGCACTCATTATTTTTGGGCTATTTGGACATAACTGAAGAGTTAGGTTTACCAGCCTTAACTTCCAAGGTATTTTAAGATGCTTACCTGCTCGTTAGGTCGATTTTTGTGTTGTTGAAGATGGTGTAAATTTACCTGATTTGCCCTGTACGTATTCAATGTGAAATACTCTTAAACTATTTACTCAAGAAAATAGTAAAAAACTTGCAAATAGTAGTCAGTAATCATTTCAAAAGAGGCTAAAGTTCTGGAAAATGCTTCAAAGATTTGATTGAATGCTTGCAAAGATTGTCATTTTTGAAGCGGTTTTGAAGACAATTACAAACAGCAACGAGAGTCAACAAATCAGGTTTCTTCTTTTTCTTCCTTTGGTTTGTTTTTCACGGGCTTTTCTAACCGCTACAAGGAATGTAATCCCCAATACTATCAAAATGAAAGGATATGCACCATTCAGCGAAGGTACGAAAATGTTTCAAACAGTACGTTTTCTAGGGCATCCATACACATCGTCCCAGCCTAGGTTTTAGGGTCAATTGATACAATTGCTACGTTTTGCAGTTGCTGCTACCTAAATATTTAAATAGGGCATTTGGGAAATTTGGCGTAACAGACTTGATCAAGCCAAAAGAAGATTTTCTGACAACCAATATCTTAGCTCTGAACTTTGCTCTGAGCTAGGTCTTTCTGCCCTAAGTCTGACTCTGATATACACCGTGTACCTTCGTTATTTTCTCTATTCCAAATGTCCTTAATTCCTGTTCTTTTGCTCACAAAACCCCGACGAATTTTCCAGTAAACAATTCTAATTTCGCCGTCTTTGTCGATTCCACCGGTTGTGTAACAAGACGGACTGGATATTACGAACTGATTTCTGACTACTTTGAGATCTGACGAGACAGGAACAGTTATCACCAAGACGTAATTTTATTCACGTCGTTCAATAAAAATATACGTTGTTGGGGGGACTTCCGCCATAACAGATAAGGTAAGACACCAAATTGTTTCATGAATCTGCTCTGGAAACCGTTTCACAAGCAAGCAACAAAATGTCCTTCAATCTGACTTCGGAAATGGTCGTCTTTGGTTTTATCATCGTCATCTTGATCTTATTTTGTGTTTGTTTTTGCTACGACTCCTCAAGAAGGGTAAGCTAGCTCTATTGATCCCACAGATTTTCTTACCCCCCACCCATCTATCTATCCGTATGTATGTCTCATCACAACGTGAGAGCTCCACGGATCAACATTTTCATGATTTTGCAGCCAAATATTCAAAATCAGCAGCCTCTATTAAGGCCCGTCAACCTCCATCAGCCCGGCTCTCTAGTTTTCCCGGAACATTATTATAGTGGGGTCCAAGGGTTGCCAATACGTCAACATTCCTCCAACCCCAATTGGCCAAATTACTTGAGCCAACCCACCAACACCCTATTATCGACTGAGCAACAACAACCAGAACAAACACCGCAATGGGCTTCAACCGCTTCAACCAACGAGGAATCCGCACCCCCATCTTATGAGGAATATCTGAGCTCCCAAGTCAAGAGATATAATTGAAAAGACACGACTGATTCACAATTTGGTGCTACGCTTTCATTCGTACCTGCTGATTGTTCTAGAAACATATCCAATATGTGAGAGCCTTGGCTTTAATCCATATTAGCCATGTGAAGTAAAGGCAATTTAAGGAAAACCGTAGTGCGACATCTTGATCTTGAGACAATTTGTGAAGGGAGGATCTAGATAGACAAATGACCGGATCTATTTCACCGCTGCTTATTTATATCATATCAGATTGAGTGGCTTGATGTTCGTCGTTTTTAGCTCCAAAATACGTTTTCAAAAGCATTCATGAGCTTTGCGCCAACCACCCAGGATTTAGGGTCAATTAAATCTAGTGACCACAGAGGCTTAATGTACGTTTTGAGAGCACCTTCAAGCCCTCGAGATTCCAGGCTAGTTCGAACAATGAAGTCCACATCTCTTCTTTCTCGGGCGCCTTCATTGTTTTATGTGCTTCCCTCTACTAATATTCGTAGGGAATAAGTAGTAGGCCTTGTTGATCCGGTTGCATCTTTCAAGTCAGACTTGGACAAATTTTTAGATAGCATTCCTGATCGGTCTTATTTTCAAAGGCAAGGAGTTCTGCAGGCAGAGCCGTCCTTGTCAAGGGCTAGCCAGAGCTGCCAACTCTAATACGTTGGTGGATCAAATAATATACAAAGTGAAGTAAATGATCGGAATGTTTTCGTCTTGAGCTGATAGGGCTCCAATTCCAAACCTCACCACGGAATTTCAAAATATGTCAAAAGTAAAAGATTGTTTTTCTTTTTCTTGTAAAATCTCAAAATAGCTCAAAATGCTGTATCATTGTCCCTCAAAACACACTGTGATTTGTGTAATTTTTGAAGACGTGTTTTATAATCACCAGAAGTACACTTAGTTACACATTCACTTGAATTATAAAGACCATGCGTACGACAGGCAATCTTATAGATTTGGACTTTTCTGGAAGACTTTGTTGAAACTGATTTATTAGCAATTGCGTCTTTGAGGCTTCATTGATTTATATGTGATATTTGCCATGATTGTTGAACGCCGTGTGATTTCAATGATTCTAAAATATTTCTATTTGAGGCATTTTGAGATTATGCAAGAAAAGAAAAAAATACCTTTTTTTACTTTTGATAAAGTTTGAAATCCAGGCTAGGTGTGGCACCATATTGGCAGAGCATTCGCCTTCCAATTTGCGAATCCTGGTTCGATCCCAGGCTGGCCAAGTCCAAGCTTCTTTGAGGTATTTGATTGCAACACGAACTTAACAATTTCAGTGGGCGTATCTGCGGTCATTCTGGAGTGTGAGGTAATAGTTAATGTTGACTGTGATGACGAAGCGGGAATGTCCCTCAATTGGGGCACACATTATCAGATGACAGGCCGCGAGAGAGAGCTGCTGCGGCTGCTGCCATCTGAATCCGTAACAAACAAAATAAACAACATCGGAAATCCTCATTAATTTTGGGGGGAAATTGAAGTTTAGCTATTTCTTTTACGAGGGTTTCCTACTCCCTGGGGGTGGAAAACTAGAGAGGAGGAGAGTAAGTGGATTGAGGGCAAATCTGAACCATGCAATCGACCAGTTTCATGTCCGAGTGCATTGTGTCGACTTGGGGAGGCAAGAGTAAGAAGTGCTAGAGGTGGAGGAGTAGGAGCCGCCCGCTCCTTCCGTCCTTGGCTCCTCCGACGGCACTGGCTCTACTTACTCTTGCCTCCCTAGGTCGACGCAGAGCACGCACGAGGCCATGAATCTGGTTGACTGCATGGTTCAGGGTGGCCCGAGGTACCACGTTGCTCTCCGATTCGACAGTTTTCAGACCCAGGGAGTAGGAACCCGAGTGAAAGACGCAATTTTCCGTCATGTAAGATGAAAATGTCCGGTATTTTTTGGCCCAAAAGAAGCAAAAACAACCTGGTCATATCACTATTGGTTGAGAATTGCCAAGTTTAGAGTTTAGAGAAAAAAGTATTTAAAAAAACGTGATGACTACATTTCAAGACAGTAAGGAAATATCTTTGTCAAGTATTAAGTATATTAAGTAACATTCTAACCCAAACTCCCCAAACAGGTTAAAAAGTTACAATGGGGTTAATTCAACATCATTCAGGTTGTTACCAATTATTTCTTGAAGTTAGCAGTGTTGTACCTCAATAAAAAGTTTATATCTTCAATTCAAAGACCGGCTGCAACAGTTCTTAATCCCTTGATCAAAACTTGGCGTGCATATTTATAAATCTGTTGAATTTGAAGAAGATTTATGTATGAAAAGCATCATTGTTGGGTCACAGACTTTCAAATAACATCAAAAGATTTACCAAAATAATAGATTGCATTATTTAACGACAAATCTGAGTACAATAACTTCCTCTCGTGGTCTACCAGTATATCAAAAGGATGGAATATACGTAGGGAACCAAGATATGTAGTTAAATCAAACCAAAAGTAAAAGTAACAAGCGTGTTAAGGAACATGTCAACTTGGCACATGAAACTTCAATCCCTATCTAGGATTAAGGCACCTTTGAGCAGAATTGGGCCGTTCTTAAAGAACCCCAGTACTCAAATGAAACACATCCATGCTCCGTACTGTTGAGATGCATTATAAGAAATCAAATACAAGCAAAAAAAATTGCACTTCCTGAGCAAATTAAGAGGTTCCGCGAATATATAAGACAAATTTTCCGAGAGAAAACCTAACAAAAATATTCCGAATGTCACAAGTCATGGCTCATGATCTGCAATCAGTTGAATGGTGCCCGTCCTCTTGGCCCTGTGCTGTGAAGAGACTAAAGTTTTAGTATCTAGTACCAATTATTGTGGACCTCTATAAGTGTGGCAAACCAACTTTTCCTAGCCAACGGACTACTTGAGCTAAATACATTCGTCCGCGGCCAAAACCACACCCTTGATAACAGCCGTTAATGAAATCAATTTGGCCACGCCACGTAAGAGTGTCTGTGATCGCGAATGAATATTTTGCTACATACAAACCCAATGTATGATTTACAAATTTTCAAAACATCTGTGGAGCTCTTTTATGACAGAGGGTGGTTGATAACATCACCATGGAGAACAGTGTTGAAGAAGCCTTGTCAAGGTAACGTGACATTCATAGAAAACATATTACCTTTTGTCATAAATTCGAACAACATGCTTTCAAAAGGTGTGTTTTCATATTTTCAAAAGCATCTTCTAATTTTATCCATCCCATCCTCATAACTCCCAACGTCAATTTCAAGTGAAAGATTGTGAACAGTCTCTTTAAAAAGTGATCAAATGCTTTTTGTGCGGAAAAATATGTAATTATTAAACTCATTGATTTATAATACTCGTAACAACATGACATTATTACACATCATTGCAAGGCGTAAATATTTTTTGACCCAGCATAGAGCATTGTTGTCTAGCATGAATCCTTTTTTTTGAAAGAGGCAATGAATACCAGGGAAGTTGCGTCAAGATTATATGATGATAACTGAGGCAACCAAGACAAGCATTAAAAAATCTGTTTTATGCCAGTGATTTTCCATAAAATTCATCTAAATATTTACTGAAATATCCTATTTAAACAAAGTATGCTTTTAAACCCAAACTAAGCACTTCTGTTTCCATGTACGATCCAAAATATGTATCTTAAAGTCTGAAAAAAATAAGATTAAACGCAGCCCAAACTCAAAACCCTAGATTTGCATGAAATATGCTTGAAAACATAAAATTCGCAATGTAAACAAAAAAAACATTTTATGACATAATGATGACGTTTTACAAGATTTGGTATCAAAAACACAAGGCTGGTGGCATTAACTAAACTGTCAAAACCGAGCTTTGTAAAAATTGGTACATTTCTTTAACTGGTAACTGTAACTGGTTTTCTTCTTTGGATAGTTCAGACCATCCACACTGAGGTAAACCTATTACTCATTGTAACCCTCCTTGATTTCTGCTCAACGTACAAATCACTTTCAAATCCGATCTCTACTCATGAGGAAATGTGCTGGGGTTGAACGCAATCTGGCTTGTTTCCAATTAGCGTCAATTAGCAATCGGTCAAAAATCTCCACCTCAAATTCCTTGACTCTTCAAACCGGTTTGTTTTCTATGTTCAGTGTCTCGTTGCGCATTGAGTATGTACTATTGTTGTTCCTCTTGCCATTACTCTTCCAGCTTTTGTTCCAGGATTTACTCTCCCCTGCTCCATTTTCAAAAACCACTTCTCTACTCACTTACTCTCCCCTGCTCCATTTTCAATAACCACCTACCTGTTCTTCCAACTTAATATGTAACAATGTTTAAAATATATACCCACCCAAAACCCCCCCTTTCCCACAAATGCCCCGTAATGCTTGTTGCTACCGGCAAAGGAACAATTGGTCGCCTGATTCATTCATCTTACCCCCAAGACCTTTTTCACTTACTCAACATTCTCCCAGGGAGAAGTAAGTAACCAGGGATGTGAGAATAGACGAAAAAATAGCGGGCATTTTCACTTACCGTGGCGGAAAAGATACATTCAAACGGGGCATTATAGAGCCCAAAACGAAGACAATTTGACCCTTAAATCCGATATAACTAAGAAGCGGTTAAAAAAAGTTATTAACAATTTCCAAGTCAATGCTAATAACTTAATAACTAAGTGCACTCCCAATTTTCTTCATATTGTTCTTGAAAATTTCATGTTTTTCAATGTTTTTATTATCTAAGATTTTATTTGGGCTAGAATTCGATAAGGCAATGAAACCAAAGCTGTTTCGTACGATCTTCTGAATAAGAAAAATGCCCAAATGTAATTAGGTATTTCTGTGGACAAGTACTTGGTAGGGCTTTATGACCACCGTGTCTTCTTATGCTGATGATACAAAATCAGCTTGTGGTAGGAATGGTCAACATTCTGGTAGTCTGGTGGAGGACTTGGACCGAATCGTTTCTTGGGTCACTGAAAGTAATACAGCCTTGAATGGATTCAATCCCCTTTGGGCCGGCCCATTTGGGTCGACACCATTAAACACTCCTCATGTAAATAGTGGAGGACAAAATATTAAGCAGATCTTGACCATGAAGGATTTACGTGCAGTCAGGAGTCCAAAAAAAACAGGCTAAATAGCTAAAACGACAGTGGTAGAAAAAAGTAACTTTTTGAGCCAAATGACAAAGAACCCTAGAGGAGAACAACAATATTGAATCACTTTTAGCACACTAGGATCTGAAACACACGTTCAATAATCTACAGGATCATTCTTTTTGTATACTGCTAATTTGTAAGTCTTCCCCAACATTTGATACTTTGGGCTCAATTTATGAAAAGGCTATATTGACGAAATCTGCAGAAAATATCGGTCAGACCGGGACAGAGGCTATTTTGATGCATTTTGTGGAACACTTTTACAATGGGCACACACAACCACGTGAATATTTTCAACAAATTGAAAAGCTTTGTTCCATAGCTACCTGACCTAGGTTCAATTTGATCAGTTCCCGACAAAAGCACTCCTTTTCTTATCTTCTAGCTTGCCAATTTGGCACTTTGGTCAGCCTGATAATGACACTAACCGAGCACATTTTGTGCACAAACAATTCGGACTCATCATTTATTTCGAGCAGATTTTACGTTTGATCTGTGTCAAATGAGGATTTGGTTTCAGTGTAACTCCTCTTGTATTTACATTCCCCCACAGTCCCTCGAAGTTCATCCATCACTTGGTTGTCGATTGATGACTAGAAGGACCTTGATTGATCAACTTGGGGTACTGAAGTTGAATATTTTGATATCACCAATTGAGGGGGGCACATTGTTTTTGATCGCACTATTTTTCTTCTCAGACAACAGGAGGGGATGGGGGATCGTTCAATTGCAAGCAGCACTTGGTGATCCTTGAACCCCAGGTACTCTCTTCTCATCTGTTCATGAGGCTTCATCTTGTTCTTCGTGTCAGACTTGCTTAAATAATAACAGTTGTGTGGATGATTGTGAGTGTTGTTGAATATCGTCATTGGCTATTAAGAAACGTTCATGGCGTCACTGATCATGGCTTTGAATTCCTTGTTGTGTTGGGCCTTGGATCCGGTAGCGGGCGAAGGGGCAACCTGAAGCGGATAGCGAATACGAGCGAATGATTAAAAGACCCTTGCACATGAAACCCCCAACGACCGCATGGTTCTCGCGACTACGTAAGGTGTATGTGTGTATGTAGAAACTCTTTATCTTGAATTGCCTTACCTCTCGCCCGACATAATTGATTCGACGATCATATCCACCCATGGCAGTCTGGAACCGAGGTTGGCAATAGGTCCAGGCTCCTTGGTTCTTATGCTCCTCTTGAGCGAACACCACTTCCGCATTCGAGTACTTGTCCAAATCCATCTTGACCAAATCGAAAGGAAACGGGCTGATCTGTTCGATCCGTGAGATGGCAATCTTGTCGTCCAAACCTGAGGATGGCAAACAGAACCGCACTCAACTACAGTATAGCGTTAATATTGGCTTTTGCCCCACTCGTTCTCACCTTGGTCTCGTCGGGCCTTGATGAGGTCGTAGTAGACCTTGCCAGTACAGAAGATCAGCTTCTTGACGCCCTCGGAATTTTCTGAGGCCGGTCCCTCATCGGGGATTGCTCTGCGGAAGTTGGTGTTGGGCAGCATCTCGTCGAAACTGGATCGACACTCCGGGTGACGGAGCAAGGATTTCGGGGTCATCACGATCAGAGGCTTTCGGAAGGGAAGCGCGATTTGTCGTCGGAGGATGTGAAAGTAGTTGGCGGGCGTGGAGCAATTGGCCACGATCATGTTGATATGAGACAACTGCTTGATCTCGAACTCATCCTCGATGGGCGGGAAGTACTCGGGGTCGTCGGCCGAGAGCTGGAGGAACCGCTCGGGTCGGGCCGAGGAGTGCTCGGGTCCCATACCCTCCATCCCATGGGGTAGGAGCATCACCATACCCGATTGTCGCACCCATTTGGCCTGACCACTCGAGATGAACTGATCGATGATACATTGGGCCGTGTTAGAGAAGTCTCCAAACTGAGCCTCCCAAAGCACCAGGGCATTGGGATTCGTCATCGAGTAGCCCAGTTCGAACCCGACCACGCCGTATTCAGACAGCGAGGAATTGCACACAGAGTATGGGGCCTGTGGATGTGAATACAAACAAGTCTCAGAGGGTCACGATCCATGCCTGCCTGCCTGCCTGCCTCCCTCCTTCCCTCCTGTGTTATAAAGCTAGTATGGAGCTAGCTCACCTGATCCGGATAGAGATTGGCCAAGGCGTTATAGGTGGACATATCCTTGGTTTGATGATGAAGCACGTGGTGTCGATGGGAGAACGTGCCACGCTCGACATCCTGTCCGGACAGACGGACGTGGATTCCTATACACAGTCAATAGACACTGTGTGAGTGTGAGGTTTCAATCCTCCCTTTCCCATTCAATTCATGGCGATCTTACCCTCCTTCATGAGAGAGCCGAAAGCGAGGGCCTCGCTCAAAGCCCAATCAATTTGGCGGTTCTCCACCATTTCCATGCGGCTTTTCAAGATACGCTCCAAGCCTCGGTGGATTTTGAAGTCTCCGGCATTGGGAGGGCCGGACGAGAAACGCTTGCCAATGTGGGTCAAGGTCTCTTCATGCACACCCGTAGGAGATCCCTAAAGAACAGGATCCAAGTTAACGATGGGAAAGGGGGAAACTTGAGAGGGATGGGCGAGGGATGGGCGGGGGATGGGGGATTACCTTCATGGGGTCTTTGCCTTCGAAGAATCCGGACCACGGCGAATCCAACCAATGCTTGTGATAGGTTTGTTTCTCCTCGCCGGCCTTCTTGTAGGCCTCTTCGCAAATCTTGTCATACTTATCAATGACCTGGGAAGGATTGCCGAGAGCAAAAAAGGAGCGATGAGTTCAATTAGTGCCATTCAAAAAATAATAATCGAATTTTGCGTGCTCAATATGATCCTTACAGCGTCGACTTCGTCCTTGGTGACAACACCCTCATCGATAAGCTTCTTGGAGTAGATATCGAGCACGTTCTTGTGCTTCTTGATGATTTGATACATGATCGGCTGGGTGAACATGGGCTCATCGATCTCGTTGTGACCAAACTTTCGGTACCCGATCAGATCCACCACCACATCCTAAAGTTTCAAAAAGTTGTTGAACGATCAACGAGCTCACAAAGAAAGCCCCTTTGCATTGGCTAACCTCTGCAGACTTGCTTACCTTGTGGAACGTAGATCTGTATTCGGCGGCTATGTTGGACACGTGCATCACGGCCTCAGGGTCGTCGGCGTTTACGTGGAAAATGGGTGCATTCACAACACGGGCCACATCCGTACAGTATGGCGAGGACCTCGAGAACCTGATGGAAAAAAAACAATTGTTGTACTCTCTGGTACTTATTCGCAAAATAATACCGATCTCATTTACTACCCAAGCACTTCCTTTCATTGTCACGACCAAGGATATACTAAGTAATCAAACTAGTTGCCGAACCCGAAGTCAAGACAAGTCTATTGCATTGAGGAATTGGCTTGTTCTTTTTGTTACCTGGGGTCGGTGGTGAAACCAATCTGGTTGTTGGCCACGATATGGATGGTCCCTTGGGTGGTATACTCGGGGAGTTCACTCATGTGAAAGGTCTCGTAGACCACCCCTTGGCCGGCAAAAGCTGCGTCTCCATGGAGCAACATGGACATGACCTTCTTGCCCTCCGTGTCACCGCGATAGAATTGCTCAGCCTTCACCTTACCCTGAATGAAACAAAGAATATGAACCATTCTCTATATGATATGAACATTGAATATGGACGAGGTTTCGTAGAATCGCTTCGGAACTTTTTCAAACTCAAGCGACGAAACCTCAGCCACTCATGGATGTGTGTAAAAACATGGCACAAGTACCTCCACAATGGGATTGACCGCCTCCAGATGCGATGGATTAGCCACGACGGCGAGACGGATGTTCTTATTGGTGGCACGATTCAAACGCTCGATATAGGTGCCCAAATGGTACTTGACATCTCCAGATCCCTCATCGGCGGCTTCCAATCCTTCATGAAACACCCAGGTTAACTAGAGAGTGGAATGGTTTTTCACACCCCTCCAGGACAAGCTTACCCGCGAATTGGGTGAAGATCTGCTCCAAAGGTTTCCGACACACATTGGCCAGCACGTTCAATCGTCCACGATGAGGCATGCCCATGACGACGGACTCGACGCCGAAATCCGTGGACTTGTCCACGATCTGCTTCATGCACGGGATGAGCATTTCCACTCCTTCAAGACCGAACCGCTTCTCCGAGCTCCACTTCTTGGCCAAGAAGTTCTCGAAACCCGCGGATCGCGAAATCCGGGCCAAAAGAAGACGCTTCTGATCATTACTCAGCTTTAACGAGCCAGGAGTCTCCATGCGTTCCCTGATCCAGTTCACCTGGAACACAACGCCCGTCGTGGGTCAGTCCGTCAGCACATCAATCATACCTAGACCATGGAAATGCCCATTGATCCGCAGCTGTGTACCTGATCCAGGTCGTGGATGTGCATGAATTCAACGCCAATGGAGCCACAATAGACATTCTCGAGGCGAGTGATGATTTCGCGGAGAGGTAGAGCCTTTTCCTGAAAATAACGAGAGAGTAACTTTTTATCCTGAAAATGAAGCAAAAGTGTGGAGGTTAAAAAAATCCGAGGTGAAAAAAAAAACGAAATCGCTGAACCCGCCACCTCGAGGCAACTACGAATTAGTATCGGATTATTAGTAGTGAGTCAATCCGAAAAATATAGATCGAACTTTGACTATGTTAGTTCTTCAATCATGCGAGTCCGGAAAACAACAACAAATATTTGAACAAAATATCAGAAAAAAACGTGGCAAATTAGGAAATGTGGTCGATTGATTTACGTTTGGCGTACACCATAAACACCATATTTTTTTTTCTTTCTTCATTTCAAAGAAAACCAAGCCTCCGGAAGATTCAGTGCACTTCTAATATTTTGATTCCTCTTCGGTATGTTTCTTAAAAAGATTTAAATGTGTTTCGTAAATGTGTGTGCTTTTTCGGTCTCGAGTCATCAATCATGCTTAGTGTTCAAGTTTGGGATGCAGTCGGACTACTACTAATGCTCGGATAGTAACATCGATGGGACATAGTAGACACCCTTCCCACGTGTAAGTAGGCCGGTAGGTACCTTGCCGCCAATCCACGTGGTAGAAGGCAATTGGAACACGCTGTCCATGTCAGCTTCTTGGACGGTCACACTTCGGATGATCAACTTTTGGGCATCATCTCGGTTCATGTTGTTCAGGTTCAAAGGATCCGTCTGAGCGGCCAAATGGCCTCGGACCTAAATGATTTCACAAAAATTAACAAACACCAAAGAATGTGTGTTGAAAAGCTCGGGGAGAAGGAAGACTGGCTGGCTGGCTGGCTTTGGTGGATGGAGGAAGAAGAATCGTGTACCTGATAGGATCTGATGGTGGCTTGGACGGCCAAATGGGCGTCTATCACTTTGGAGGAAGGTTTGGCACTCGAGCCCATTTCCACACCCGAGAAAGCTCCGGCCAAGGCCGACAAGGGGACTGGAATTTCAAACAACAGTTCCAGATTCAGTTTGATGGTCATGAGTGAACAAGCAAGGGACCAAGGGACCAAAGGACCAAAGGACCAACACATTGGAGAATGAATGGGGTCTTATAACATGTGTTAGTATGGCTCAGTTCAGCTTTAGGATCAATTAACCACATGTCTATTGAATGGGCTTCCTCAGTATTAACGTGGACATAGAATGGGTCGTTCCGTTTTGCGGCCAGAATTAATCAATGCATAATTGGGGCCACGAAGCAAATTTCAACATTATCTTACATTTGGGTGCTCGGGATTGTTAACTGAGTGGCACCCCTCAATGTGACACAGGTTGTCCATTGTTTCATGTCCGTCTATTATCGACATTGGGCGTGGCCTTCCACTAAGCACGTCCCAGAACCCAGACCCACAACCGGGTGGATTCATACCTGGAACTCGTCTTCAATGACTAATTGTATACTGACAAGCCCTGAACTGGACATGGTCATATATAAGCGTGCCTAAGTGCGTGCCTGCGTGCGACGAGAAAATCAATTTTGCGGTGATTGGACCTTGAGGAGAATACGGAAGGACCCCCAACTGGATCAAACTGGAATCGACCCACCATTTCCCCCCTCCCGCAAAGAATGAATGGCCTAACCCTTTTCCGGCTTTGAAGTCGGATCTCAACCTGCTGGACTTGAAATGACTCGCCCCTGTCTTTTTCCCTCATGACAATAATGACAATGGCACATGGGCACGATAATGAATTAGCCCCGGTTGAGCCAATCGGGTGAGCAAACTAACACGTGGCGGTGAGATACGACCTGCTGTCGTCACGCCTCTATGCATGACTATTACTACTTAGCTTACTTTCATTGGCTTTGGTGTTGGCCAAATTGGGTGGCGGCGTGTAATGGGATCCGCGGAAGTAGGCGTCCCACGAGGCATGCACGCTTTTGGGGTCGACTGTCCAGGATTCGTACATCTCTTCGATGTAGGGGGCCGCCGTGCCGCTCAAATGGGACTCGTCCACCGAAGACGAGGAGGCAGGGCGCAGGGCCAAGTACGATTTATGGACCGGACTGGCCGTGCCATGAGGCGTGGTGACCACCCCACCCCCTCGCACCAGCGAGGACAGGGCCCGTCGGGTGCCCGTGGCCGTACGATGCATGCTCCTGCGTGTTCACTCACACCCGAATCAAGGCCGCACTTCCGTCTGTGTCCTTGTGTCCTTGTTTCCCTGTGTCCCTTGAAGGTGGCTCCTGAGCTTCTTAGCCTCTTGGCCTCTTAAGCTCTTCGTGTCTTCACGTACGTCTCAGCCCAATGGACGACGTATACATACAATCAGAGCAAGGACAGAAAAGGCACACACTCGATCAAGCACAAGTCCAAAGAGGGCGACCCTGCCAGGATTTCAGCTGTTGTGTTTAAGAAGGCTGATTTAGGCCTTGAGCAATGGCTGGATGGATGGAGCTGAGGAGAGAGAGAGAGTGAGTGAGGGTGGCCTTTGGCCCAGGTCCAGACACGGAAGGTGGACAGCTTGGGCTATGAGAGGCGCTAACGTAAGTAATCTGAATGGCTACACACGGCAACCATCAACCACTTGACTTGAGTAGAGGGATGCAAAGATAAATAAAGAGGCCTCGAGAAATTTGGCCCAACACGTAATGACTTGGCAGTCCTGTTGGTTGATAGAAAGCTTATAAACTCATCTGGCGACGCAGGTTGCCGGATATATAATCAATGACTTAGGTCAGAGTTGACTTATTTAAAGACCAATTATGACAAAAAATTAGCCAGTGGGCAATTTAATTCGAGGAGCTGGGTTTGAGGTGCCAGCAGCATCAAATGGGCCATTGATGTGGGAGATTGACGGACAGTTGCCCCCAAGTACAGGCCTGAGATTAGAGCTTCAGGCACAATTTGCAGGACTTCTTGGCAGTGGCCTGGATGGTGACCAGTGGCCAACTAATGCAAAAGACCCAAGAACATCGGACTTCTTAACTGGGCAGAACCCAAATTCTCGCGACATTCAATCCTTCGACCCATACTCAAATGATTTCAGACGCTCTCTGGACTTTCGAGCCAAATGTGCAAATAACACCCCTATCTCAGGTATAATTGAGATCACCTGGTAACGTTACAGGGTTATGTGGATTCCATGATAATCACGGCGACGCCATTTGCGCCTCCTTCCATCCAGGATCATGCGTAGAGCTCGTTGCCTGGAACGCGTTGCCGTTTATTGCACACCAAGGACGACTTTCGTCCCTGGACAGACAAGTAGTAGGTAACTTCCTTAACATGCTGTTTCGTATCACTGATCCCATTCTAGTGTCCGACTACGCAATCAGTTTCAATATAATTAAAGTGTGCAACAAAAGATATCGTCCAGGTCAATTCGATTTCTAGACGTCCACAGCACAACGTGTGTACTTTGGAAGGGTTTGACAGCTCCAAGGCCGTCTCCAAAATTCAGTCACTTTGAAAAGATGGCGGGAATTATTCAAAGTCCCGCCCGGGAGCCTTTGCCCACTATTTTACCCCCGATTTGTCAAAAAGCATCTATCGCTCTGGCATGCCAACGGGTCCGCCAGACCATTATAGTCACATGACTTGAAATGAGAATAACAATAAGGGGTATTCCCCACCGATTGGTGGGCGATCCTCCATTTTCAAAACTAAGCCTAACCACGGACGTCTAGAAATATGGACTGTGAACGAGATTCCCGCCAAATCAACCTGCTCTTCTTGGTCGTGGCAACTTTGGGCCATTTTTTTTTAAATTTTTATGTAATAAAGGAAGACATGTAGATTCCCTCAATTACAGGCAGGTCATTTTTATACAATTTATTTGTAAAGTGGTTCGTTTCAAAGTTATATTGTCAAAAGCTCATGTACTGACCAAGAACAGGCCGAAAATTCGAATTTTATATAGTGTTTCCAAAATAACTTTGCACATATCTTTTTCGAGTTCGCTAACCATAGTTTTGGGCTCAAACTTGGCCAAGAAGATTGATTCAACAAGAACCTGTGGTCGTCTTAATTGCTTTTTTTAGAATAAAGTGAACGGTTTAGGAGCAAAGAAATGCTTCCTTCCCTTCGGAGTACACATCTCTAGAAGTCCGTGGCCTAACCTAAAACGATAATAATGACTTGAGAGCGAAATGATATGTTTTTCAAGAGCTAAATGTCGATAATTTTTTCCCAAATTATGACACCGACTTAGAGAGATTTGGAGTGGGAGCGGCAAATTAAGCAATGGAGGAGCCCGAGAAAGAAGAGAAAGTGTACTTCATTGTCCGAACTAGCTTAGATTCTGTAGGGTTTGAAGGTACTCTCAAAACGCACGTGCACTTTAATCCTCTAAGGTCTCTAGAATAGACCCCAAAACCCGGGTTGGGACAAAGTTTTTGAATGCTTTTGAACACGTTTGGTATCAGCGAAGTACCTTTCGTACCTCCTTTGAATACTTTGAACATTATAGGTTCCTTCTCTTGATATGTTCATCGGATAAAGAATTCAGATCGTTTTAATTATTGGCAAGTTCAAAATAGTTAATTTAAGATGACTTTCCGGTATTAGAGGAGCATCTATCTGCTTTCTAATATGAGACCATAGGTTCTATCCCTGACTTACCAAGTTTAAGCTTCTTTGTGGTATATAGATGACAGCAAGATGAGTTGCTGCTTTAACAACTTAAATGGTCGAATCAGTGATCGGCCATTCACGAGGGAGAGGGCAGATCTATTGATGGTTGTGATAACTGAGAGGGAACATCTCATGATCTGAGAGTAGGCCGAGTGAGAGAGGTGCGATCTGACTATGAAAGGAACAAAGGAACAAGCAAACAAACAAAGAGACAAACAGTCAAACAAGCTAAAAAGTGATTTCGTTCCCAGTAGTACTGATGTAGCTAACCGAGATGGGACCGAAGATTCAATTGTTGTGAAGTCATTGATACTAAATTTCGACTACCTCTTCTAATGAGTTCCTCATGTCAGATTTTGTTCCAAAATTTGGCCAAGTTGTATTTCTTGGCTGGAGCTGTTCATCATATTTGCATTTGAATTGCCAATTTGGAATAAGATGCATTGTTTAAAGATACGAAGTTTTCTCTTCCGTTTCCAGACCACGACTCTACTTAGAAGTCCATTATTAAGGCCTAATATATTGTTAGGATGGCTTTTCTCATTGCTGCAAGCACGTAAACAAAGACAAATATTTGAAGTTTAAGTGGACCAAAAAAATCAATTTTGGTACCTGAAGGCCGTACTAATAACAAGAAACATTGTGAAGATCTTGAGAAGGACACTTCCCCGATCATTCTGTTACTCGTTCGAAAACTTCAGCGAAATAATATATTACCTTTGTAAAAAATCGGATCAAGTTATCCTTAATTAACAATAATTCCTTCTATGTGAGTAAGTTAGAGCAAGCGGGAAAACAAAATTATAAAAGCATATCTCGAAAATTCAAATTACGAAGATGCCATTTGATCCGTGCAGAACGTAGAACTGTCGATCCAAGTTCATGAAAGAAAGATCCAGTCGAGTCTCTGTTATGGTTCTATATTAACTACTGGTTTGTGTGGAGCGTTAGTGTTGGGTGCTGACAATTGATCCAGGATTGAGTGCTCCGCGGGACTCTTCGTGAGAAGGCGCCAACCAGGCCCAGCCAATCTCATTTGGATCCAAAAGACTTGACATACGGAGCAGTGTGTGCTCACCGTGTGAATTTCTCGGAGAGAAACTGCGTGAAATCGATCAAGGGGCACGTGGGAAATCGTTCGTCACAATTCTTGCCAAATTCGGTCACTTGATTCTGCTCGGGTAAATGGTTGTAGATTTCGTTCGACCATAACTCGAGATTGTAGCTCAAAGATTGGCCGTAAGCCAGATCTAATTCCTGAAACGGAGAGCATTTGAGATCGTGGAGGTTCACTTTGCCATTGTGTGCCATTTGGATGTAAATTTGAATTGTGTTTCACCCACTTCTGCCTCTATTCTAGGATATCTTCTTCGAAAAATCCATTTCAAAAAGTATGCACTAATTTTTAAGAGTACACTTGATTCCCCGTCGGGTCAAACGAGTGCAACCGTTTCTGCTTTCTCGAACCTCTGTCAAGGTGTCTAACTTATTCAAATTTTCCTTTGATGCATCCAAATCAACATTACCTTTGAATGAATGATTCTACTATTCATCAAAGTTGGATACTCACCTTGGCTCGATCTTGAGCCTTCCAGATCACCGGACTCATTTTGCAGATAAACAATTGGACGCAACTGGTGGCAGATCCGGTGCGGGACTGCAAACCCTCGATCAGATCCTGGGGTAGGGTAGGATCAAACACGGCATTTTGTACCTTCTCTGCTCGTGCAGAAGACTTCTCGATCATGGTGGTCAGGCCACTCAGTATACCATTCTGCAATGGAGAGATTTTGTTACACTTGAATGGAGTGGATGATCTTAGAAATGTTGAACTGGGTGTCACCTCTTGAATTAGGGTCCGATACGAAGGAATGTCCTCCTCCACGGTCTTAGGGACGCCCATGTAGCTCTTGAGGGCCAATTCACCCACGTAAAAGAAAAGCTTCATAACCATGGGTCCCAAGAGATCCTGCTCATAGCCCATCATCCTCATGAGATTGCCCATCAAACCTGGGGTTGCAGACTTTTCCAGTTGGTTATTCACTTGCCTCTGGTGAAAATCAGGATAGTCCTTTTCGTACGAATGTAGCAAACGATAATTGATCATCTGTGAATGAATCCAAAGTACATATGTACTACACCTCAAGGGTCTATAGAAATTGGCCCATAATCAATGATTTACCGATTTGAATGCATCGAAAAGATCCGCTGTTATAATCGAGGCGACGTTTTCACCTTCCCCAAATCCTTCCGACATTTTGCGGACCATGTCACCCAATGATCTTGGAGCCGTTTCATGATCGATTTGATCTTCACTTTTTGCTGCAGGTAGGCTTTCAGCCAAACCAGTAGAAACAAGACAGAAGAGCAGCCAAAGGAAAACTATCATTGTGAACTTAAAGCTAAACGGAAGACAATGTGAGTCCAAACTTGGACGAGGACTGACGAATTGGAAAGATGTGACAGTCGGCTCTCTCGCTCTGGCTTCATTTCTCTTCAACTGATTAAAAAGTATGAAGCCCCGAAGCCAAAACTTTCATAATATCGGGACATTTCAGTCCTCCATTTCAAGATGATTTCAGTCAGTGGATCGCTAGCTCCTCTAGCGGTTGTTTGCCGCAACACGCCTGAATTAAGACTTGTCTTAACTTCGTCGGATTGGGGGCGAATGTTCTGCCTTGAAAGACGCCTTCTTTCCTCCGCTCTCTCTATGTATTGGAGAGCATCATCATCTTTCGCTAAACGGTAGCCCCTCGCCAAATACAGTACTAGAACACCGTAAACTCTCTGACAGTGTTACTGTAAAGTTCTTAGCATCGTGGCATGAGGTTTATGTATTGTCCTATTGCCTAAACGTACCAAGATGGTCTGAAGCTCTTAACACCGTTCAAGAACGATCGAAAGAGAAACTCTAACGGTAAGGAAAACATAGTAGGGAATCACGTGGGAGCGAGAGAGGTATGTGAAATTCGTGTCCGTTTCACTCACTCTCATTGCTCTACATTACTTTCGCCATTTAACCGACAACTCAAAT
>NC_081441.1:1432857-1442788 GCF_007210705.1 Tigriopus californicus | reverse complement strand
TCCAAAGTCTATCAAAAAGACTAGAGTTCGTTAGAAGGGCACAAAAGTTGCATGAATTTTAATGTGGGCAAGTCCACCATACTTGAGTTCATCAGGGATCAAATAGAAGTAATAGATAGTGAAAGCAAATGCATTTTGATTTCCAAATGCCAGTAAAAAAACAAGTCAAAAATAAGATGGAAGCACTTTTCTGTAGCTCTTTCAAAGAGACTCGAGTCCGGAGGGTTTCTGACAAAATTTGTGGAAGGTTCCAACCCTTTCTAAATTGAGCCCTGGCACACCCCAGGACAGGTAAACTTTTACTTTTAGCAATAAACACACACACCGTCATCAAAGTCTTTTTTGTCTCATTTTGTAAATTTACAGAAATATGTGACATCATGCATGATTTAGTCGGCTTTTAAAATTTGAAGTTGTAGTTTACAAATTTCTTCTCTGAAAAAAGAAAGAAGAATAAAGTTGTATGGGCTTTAAAACCAAAATTTTAGACTATTATTAAAAATTACTAATTTCTTCATGAATTACCCCAAAATAGGTCAATGAACATGCTATTTTGTGGACAATTTAAGCTAGTTCAGCAAAAGTTACTTTTGAACCAACTCAAGAAGGTTTTTGTTGCTCGAGTAGGAAGACACACTGCAAGTATCATCGCTAGGGCCGGCCAAATCTGGCATCTTGTAAATTTTGCAAATTTTGCAAAAAAAAAACTTGCAAATCCTAGATGTTTCTGCAAATTTATTATCTGCAAACTTTGCAATTTTATCTACAATATTTGACACATTTCACTTTTTAATTTGATTCTCAATTTTAGCCATTTGAGACCAAAAGCATAGAGATCTTGGCATTTCACAAAAAGTTTCGTAATGTTAAGTCAATTTTGAGAATCAAAATGGGGAGCATGAACATTCTTGAACTTTTTTTATAAATCCTTTTGACATGAAAGTACAAAATAGGGTACAGATAAATTACCAACCGTCTACCTATGTTCTCCATCCCTCCCTTTCAAATAGCCTTCTCTCCCTTTCATCATTGCCTTTTTTTCGAGATACCCTTTGTTAAAGTTTGGGACACAGTTTCATTTGTCACCTCTTCCCTTTTTTCATGTGCACTGAACCAATTCTAGTCATCTCTGCTGTGAAATCTTTAGTCGAATGTTTTATCGTTTTAACCATGTTAGTTTCTTCTTTTATTTCTTTATCCATATTTGTGTAAGTTGTTTACATACACAATTCTATTATTTTACAAGTTGCCATGACCGAGGGTCGCAATAAAAGATTTATTGTAATTTGTTAAACATACTTATCCTTCAAAAATCAGGTACATCCCATAATGCTTTTTATGGGGTATGGGTAAATGGTAAGGAAATGCACAATCAATTTTCGAATAATCGGCCTTCTATCATTTCTAAGAAATTTGAAACCAAGGCAATCTTATCTCTATCATGTAATGAAACTGATATGAATAACAAATATTTTTGTAATGGTTTCACTCTGAAAATCATTATTCAGTTGTTGCTGAACTCGATTTCTGTTTACAATGCAATATATTAGAGTGGATAATACGCTAAGTAACGTGTCAAGTGTATAATCAGGCGTACCACAAGGCAGCATTCTTGGGCCTATACTCTTCATTATTTTCGTATCGCCACTACAGCATCTAGCAACAAGCTCCGCTGTATCTTGTTACGCAGATGACACCAAGCTGGTCTATGGAAGAACGAATGATTGTACTTTTGGGTTGGAGCACGATTTGGAAAATATATACAGATGGATATTGGCAAATAATATGACTTTTAATGGTAACAAATTTAGTCTTATGACATTCGGTAATATCCCAACAGCTTCAAAATACATAGACAGCAGGGGCCACCCCATTCAGCAAGTTGGGTCAGTTAGAGATCTAGGGATGATTATTCAGGATACCGGTAAATTCGATGAGAACATTGAGGTCAAGGTGGCTAAGGCCTTTCAAACATGCGGATGGAAATACCGAGCATTTACATCCCGTGATTCAATGACTATGCTGCCTCTCTTCAAATATATTGTCCAACCCCATCTAGAGTATGCATCTCCTGTTTGGGCACCAGTGAGCTCTGCCGGACGTCAAAGAATAGAAAAGGTCCAACGATGTTTTACACGCAATATATCTGATATGTGTAACCTCTCTTATTGGGAGAGACTAAAACGGCTAGGGATTTATAGTACTCAACGAAGATATGAAAGATATCTTATTTTATATGTTTTTAAATGCATTCACAAACGATGCCTAAATCCGGGAATATATTATAACGAGAATGACGGTAGGGGTATAACGTGTGAGATGAGAGTACAGTCTAGTCATAATGAAACTAGACTTGTCAAAACCATGAAATCCCCGTTTATTCTATATAGAGCTCCTAGCCTATATAACATTTTACCTACCAACCTTCAACAATTCTACCTATTGGATGATCCAATGCCATCTTTTAAAGCCGACTTAGATAGGTTTTTAAACACGATTCCAGACCAGCCATATGTACAAGGCCTATCTCGATTTGGCAATTCTAATTCGTTGCAGGATCTGATATTTTACCGTGCTTGACTTTGCCCACAATCCCGTGGGCAATTCATTCTTGTGTTTTAATTTATTACTGGGGATTCCATATCTTGTATCGGTGGACAATCCGAGAAAAAGGAAAATATATATATTAAAGCTGTCAAGCTGATCAGTGATCAGTCTAAGTGGCTGCGTGAATGAGGCTCCTCTCTTCAATTAAAATGGATTCAAATGTTGGTGTAAGAACTATTTTGACAGACTGTCCTTTTCATCGATTCATTACTTGATATGCGCAAAAATAGCCCTTACAGCCCTCCAGAACGTGTCAGTGCCTATGTTTGGGTAAGCCTATTTGCATTTTTTTGTGCACATTCAGGTAATTTTTTTGCCGATTTACTTTCAATAAAGACCATATTTATCTGCAAGTTTTGGCCGGGCCTAATCCTCACACAGTATCAGTAAATGTACTCAATTTAACAAAGGTTTCATAGGAAAAGAAACTCTATTCAAGTTCAAAGTGATATACAGGGTGTAAAGAAATTAAGGGCCTCCATGGCTGTTTTTCACAACATTTCTCCCTACTCGAAGATTTTTTTGACATTGAACCACAAGCATTCATTAAGAGGAATTGTTAAGAACCTAATGACATATTACAAATGGTTAAACGATATCCTGGAGGCGATGGGTAGCCCTCTGATAAAATGCCGTCAAAACAATGTCTGAAAATTCAAGTGAGCGCAGTCTGAAGGTCAGAACCAAGGCTAAGGGCGTCCTGAAGGCCGGCAAAGACCAAGGAACGTTAGTGAGCCTTTCAGTGTTCATCCTCAAACCATTGGAAAGTGGAGACCCTCATGGAAATGCCATAAATCCTTTTAGAACAGACCGGACCGATGGCGGAAATCTGGATTTTCAAGACTCAATCTTTAGGTGGCTAAACATCAGAAGGTTACTAATCTCCTTTGGAGTAAAATCGGATCATTCGTGGTATGGTGTTGGGTTTTTCAATAATCCCTTTTAATGAAAACTGGACATTCAATCTGATCAAATCATTATTTGAGTTAGGGGGTAGGATTTTCAGAAGCGACAAAGAGCGGCCCTTAATTTCTTTCCACCCTGTATTTAAGTCCCCGAGATGTTTTGGTACGAACGTTATGAACGGAACCATGATACTGATATTCAATAACAACGAATTCACGTAGACAAAATCGTGTAAAATAAGCGAGTATCTGGGTTTCTCACATTCAGTGTTAATGATGTTAACTCCAGAACTTGTGCGTTTAGCGATTAAAACGAAGTAATTAATAAAAATACGGGCGAAATAATGTGAGTTGGGGAAACCTTCAGGCTAAGACTTGAAAATATCATTTTTTGAGTGTTGAAGATTTCTCAATGACGTGGTTTTATTTGTTCGTGGATGCTTTCTAGCAACAAGGAATGTTACTGTTTTAAATACTCAGAGGTTACTCTTGTGGGGGCATAAGATCTTACTTGACCTAGCCAGTCATGAAAATGAAATATCATAATGAAATAATGAATAGCAAGGTAATTCTTTTTCCTTAACCAACGAACGGAAACCAAAACTGGTCCAAGCCAGACTAAAACATTGTTGACAATGGCCGTTCTTGTGAATATCCTTACCACAAATTCGGATTCTTTTAAAATTCAAACCAAAACGGCTGTCTTCCCTAGTGGATGAGTTTTCGGCAGGTATACTCCAAGTGCTAGATGATACTTACACGACATAACCGGGTTTGTATCAAGAAGGTTTCACTATTGCCCAAGTAGTAGGTTCTACAATGGTTTATTCACATAGCTCTGAGATATTAAAACGCAATCTTTTTAATGGAGAGTGACAGGTCCATGGCAGCCTCTACTCATCCTTGGCCTCGTATTTGTGCTTAATGTCCGCCCAGAGCTTGCCTTGGTTGTGTTTCAGATAGATTTGATCGGCCACCCCGTCAAAGGTCCGCTCGAAGACAAAGGCTCCAACCATGACGGACAAGAAGAAGGTGGACGTTCGCTTGCCCAAGGCATTGTATGCTGCAGTCACGAGAGACATCTTGGATTGACACACCGAAAGGCACCCGATTGGAACTCTGGAGAGACAGAACAGAGCGAGTGAGAGAGAGCTGATGATGAGGAATATGAGGACTTGGGTGGGTTGCAAGTTCTTACCTCCCAAAAGGCGGATTACAACCAGATAAGTTGTGTCTGTATGACAATCTGATGCGGAGCCCTTGGTAATGGCAGCTACTCGATCGACAGCTGAATTGAGCTCGAGACCGTCGACTCGACCCTAGCGGACGTTTTGGAAACTTTGAGGAGAGAGGATGATTTGAAAACTCTTGTGGCCATTGCGTCAAGAGTATCTTCAGCTAAAAGTGACAGAGACATTTATATTGGGAAAACCGAGATGAAGTGATGGAAACAAACTCCCTTGTTTTGCATCAGGAGAATGTGCAGGGAAGCTATTATGTCATTTCAAAACCAGATCTTTTTTACCTCTCCACATTGTTTGAACCATCGTTATGTCTTGTTCTTAACTTCTATTAAATTTCTACGTCAGTGGCGTATTTTTCATTAGTGTTATCCTGTTGGAGTGATTATTTGAAATATCCGAAGAAATCAGCTACTTTCATCTGTTTCTGTTTCAAACCTAATGTCAATATTTTGTCACATTGTTATCTTACTACTCTTAGAGCAAAATATACCAATGAATGTCACACAAATGTCAATTCTCAAAGCAGAACCCTTGCCAACGAGGGAACTATCAACACACTCTTCAGAGGAGAACGTATTTCCCTGGCAATCTGGACCCAACTTACCCTAAAGTAGGAGGCTTCCACTTTTTGGATAGGTTCCAAGTTCCCATGCTGTCTTTTCCATTCTCTGTTGGCACCCTATTCTTGGGCTTTGAACTGTAGGTAACCTCAATTTTGGTGTACATGTGTTATTCCATGCCTTAAACATCCTAGGGTACCTCAAAATGGAACCTTGCTTTCTGTGTGGGAAACCAGGCCAATCGGAATGCCCAGATTGCCGATTGGTCGCGGTATGTTCCAAAGAGCATAAAACTCTTCACAGGCCAGAAAAGTTGTGTTTCCCGTTCAAAATCGAACAAGATCCTGTAAAAGGCCGGCTTATGGTGGCCAATAGAGATATTCAACCATTAGGTGAGTCTCTCATTTGATCTGAAAGCCTGGTTATCATGGCGCAACGAAAGGCTATTTGTTGTTCCAGAATTGATTCTATATGATCGTACCATGGCTTTTGGGCCAAAAATGGGGAGTGCGCCAGTTTGCTTGCATTGCATGAAACCTATCCAGAATGTGGATCATCTTTGTTCCACTTGTGCGTGGCCTTTCTGTTCCGACAAGTGTTCCCAAAGTCAAACCCATAGAATGGAATGCTCTATTTTGGCACGAAACAAAATGAAGGTAGCAGTGCTGTATTTAAGTCACGCGAATTTCTAATGGTCAATGGATGACCATCTCCCTCAGCTAGACTTTTCGGATTTCGAGAACCCTCACGATCACTACCGATGTATCGCTCCCCTACGGTTCCTCCTACTGCGAGAATCCGAGCCCAACTTTTATCAGCGATTTCAATACCTCATGGACCACAACAAAGAAAGAAGATTGGATCTGGACACGTGGCAAACCTATCAAACCTATGTCAACAAGTTTCTCAGGTGCGCAATTACCAACCTTTTACTTTGGTGATAAATGGAGAATTCTCAAATAATGAACTTGAATGCAGAGAAAACTGCCAGCTCAAAGATACATTTTCGAATGAGGAGATCGACCGAGCTTGTGGTCTATTTTGGACTAACGCCTTCTCTTGCAACAGTGGAGGTGGACAGGCCATATTCCCAACTTTTAGCTTCATGTCTCATTCATGTACATCCAATGCAAATCATGTGGTGTTTCCCAACAGACATTTGGCACTTCAGGCCAAGGTCTTAATCAAGAAAGGAGACGAAATCACCATCAGCTACATTTCCCCACTCCAGGTAAAGGAACATGAAAATCTTTTGAAAGACATTCGGAGATTACTGATCCGATGGGACGCCAATTTTGGAATGATATAACCCCTCAATTACTTGTAGAGCACAATGAGAAGACAGGCCAAGCTCAGAGACAAATGGTTCTTCGAGTGCTCTTGTTCCAGATGTCAGGATCCCTCCGAAAATGGAACGAACTTATCGTCTCTCAAATGCAAAGCGTCAGTTCTTAATGAAGATCAGCCTTGCCAGGGGATATTGACCTCAAATCTGGCCAGCAAAGGTTCTGAATGCGCATGGACATGCTCAAAGTGTTCAAACCAGGTCCCTGCCAAAATCGTCTTGGAGCTAGAAAACTCGTGAGTTTGAAAGACAGAAAATACTTTTGTCCTACAAGTTTTAACCAAATTGCGGGGTTTACAATTTGAACAGGATTGCCAAGGAGCTCAAGGAAGCGGAGAGCCATAAAGACATTGCGGTCATAGAGGAAATACTCCAGAAATTTGAGACCGTTCTTCATCCAAATCACTTCCTACTGATTCTCTTGAAGAGACACATCATCGCCCTTGGGTGTGATAAAATATCCGAATTAGAACTAGAGCAACTGGAAAAAATTCAAACTTTCTGCGAAGAGGTATGATTCACAAAGCGTTGACCCTGCCGTCAACCAGTTAAACTGCAGTTTCTACTCTTTCCTTTTTTAAAGGTACTCAATGTTATCAACAGGATAGACCCTGGTTACAATCGAGACAGAGGTCTTATTTTGGGTCACCTGGCTAACGTGAAGAAATTCAGATGCCGAAAAATGTTTCACAAAGAACTGATTCCACAGCCAGTCTTCCAAAGACAAGTAGAAGAATGTATGATCCTATTCGGAGAATCTCAAAAGTGCATGAGTATGCTGGTTAAAAAATGACATTGTGTGCAAAAAAATGGCATTCTTTTATTTTATAAAATCAATAAATATGCTACTCGAATCAAAGTTTTGAGTATCTCCTGAAGGCATTGTTATTCTTTCCAATCTCATTGGACTTTGGTCTCGGCTTGGTCTCATGACACTGACAGCAGCAAGCCTGAACGCCAAGAGTTTTTGGCTCCATCAGGTTATCAGTTTGTGTGAAGGCTTCACGAGTTTCCACCCCAGAAATGGTCGAAATCTTTGCGGGCTTTTTCTGGAATACGGTGAGATCCACCCCTGTCTTGCTCTCCTCTTCACGTCCATTGGCCAAAGGCTCAACCATGCTTTTGGTCTGTTTTCTGTTGAGCGCGTTGCCTGAGCGGCTTTTCTTCAGATCCTTGGAGTCCAAGCCCATGGGAAGATTGATAAGTGATTTTGAGTCCTCCACAAAGCTCTTGACGTCGTTTCTCTTGGGAGTTGCATTAGGTTTGGGGTCGGGGAACTTAAATTTGGACTCATTGGGATTATCGGGCTCAGGTGGGGGCGGTGGACTTGGGCCGGATGGAATAGGCGGTTTCATGTCTTCGACGTGCATTGGCTTCTTCCTAAAACTGGAAGTTCGCCTCATTCTTGGAACAGGTGTAGGTGACCACTCGCGAGAAGCATCGCTGCCATTCTCGCCCGCATTGGCGTTAACTTTCAGGTAATTCTCATTTTCTTTACATTCTGGTGCGGTGGTAGAGTCTGGTAAGTCATTCTTTCCAATACTTCCAAGTTTCTTTTTATTTTTGACGATTTTACTTTTCTCCTCATCCATTTTCTTTGTTATCTTGTTAACCACATCTTGGAGGCCATCCGGAGATCTCAGGTCGTCTAAGGAGATGGTTGGTACCTCTTTCTTTTCCTTGCCCTTCTGAAGGTCGTTGCCCTTGATATCGTCTCTCGTGATCAAAGGGTTTTGCCTAAACACGGGTTTTAGGGACACTTTTCTGTCCTCTGCCGCATTTGGCTGATCGAGTTTACCCGTTGAAATTTGCTTCGCGAGGCTTTTCTTAGGCTTGATGGTGGTAAAGAGCCTTGCATACTCTCGACAAACGTCTTGTTGAATGGATATCTGGATGGTTTTGTTGACATTCATCTGTTTCTTCAGAGTCTCGGAGCCGCCATCTCTTCCTTGCATCATGGTAGGTCCGTGGATTTCCTTTTCTCGTTCGAGAATGAGCTTGACGATCTCCCACAGATTGTCAAATTCCAAGCGAATGTCTTTGGCCGTTTCTTTTTCCCCTTTCATCAAGAAGGATTGTTCCATTCGGTGAAGTTTGATCCTGGAAATGATGAGGTCAGACCGGTGAGCAAACGAAATTGTATGAGTTAAAGACCCAACCGAAACATTTACCTCGTTAGTAATACTAGTACCAATGGTGTCTGCCCAGCTTTGTCTTTTACGTGGACATCAACAACTCCGTTCCCTTTTTCGTCCTTAAGGTGATCACTCTCCAAGAGAAACCTCATCAACGCCCACTTGTTCAACGACGCAGCCAACACTAAAGGGCTCATCGATTCGTTGTTGGCCAAATTGATGGCTTTCTTATGATCACGACCTTGAATTAAGGCCTTGACAATATCAATGTCAAAGTTTTGAATGGCCATCAGGAGAAGAGTGTTCCCATCTTTGTTCCTCATTTCAGGATTGATTCGATCCCCAGCGATTTGAAGAGCCGAATCCACCAAGTAGTCATGGCCACATTGCGCTGCTTTCATTAAGGCCGTGTTTCCAAGCTCGTCAATTGTATTCACGTCACACTTGGCCAAAGCCCTTAACCATAGATTGAGACTCCCTATGGTAGCCACCACATGGATCACGGAGGAGCCATCTTGGACCACGTTGATATGGAATTTGTTTATCCCAGTGGAGGAATCAAAAATGGCTTCCAGAAACGGGACAAGCTTTTTCTTCAAGCACAGACTGATTGGGGTTTGTCCTTGCGGATTAGGCCGGTTGGCAATCTCTTTGGTGAGCTCGTCTCGGTCGACAAGACTTTGAAAATTGACCAGATCATTATTGTCAATGAGGAGATGCAGAATCGAACGCCCAGTTTTATCCACTTCTTGCAGGTCCAGCAACTTGTTTTCTACAATGGTACAACACTGTTGTGATAGACTTGAATCATGCACGGTTCAAGATTGTACTTAATCGAACCTCTTATATTTTTGCTGGCCAAGATCTTTTCCACCGTCGATGATCTCTTATCCCACAACGCCTTCATTAACGCCGAGGTTCCCAAATTGTCCTTGGCATTGACTACGTCTTTATCTACATCTTTTCGTTTGAGAATGAATTTCGGCGGGACTTGCGGGCAGTATTTCAATAACAGATGGAATGTAGACTCTTGGGAATCAATCAATCGAACTTTCAAATCCAAGTATTTCTTGGCATGTTTGTGCATGAAAAACTCTTCTACAACTTCTTCCTAAACGCAATTGGTAGAGGCTGC
>NC_081441.1:1432742-1432829 GCF_007210705.1 Tigriopus californicus | reverse complement strand
GTCCCTTGATGCTTTCGAAAAATGTGCGCGTCATCGCCGTATCACCTTTCCACGCTGAGAGATGAAGCGCAGAATTGCCCTGACACC
>NC_081441.1:1416464-1432708 GCF_007210705.1 Tigriopus californicus | reverse complement strand
CCCTGAGAATCGACCCAATTGACTTGTTCTTCCTTAAGCTTAATTGGAGTAGCCGACAATGGAATCCCTGAGTTGGAAGAATCTTGGATCCGCTTCAGGACTTCTCCAAATAGTGGATCCGGGTATTCCAGGGATGTAGGTCGATATTCCTCTCGACGACTAAAGATTTGTAGGTCCATCAATAGGCAAATTGCAAAACATGACTCCTTCGCCCCTTTCAAGTTTACCTTTTCAGTATATCACAGATTTCAACCTGTTTATGTTGGTTAGCCAGGTCCAGCGGAGTCTTTTCGTCCAAGCTACTAGCATGCGGGTCAGCTCCGGCTCGAATCAATTGCTGGACGACTCTCAAATTCCCAAAAGTTACAGCCAGATGAAGTGCAGTCCAATGGTCCATTTTACGGGCCACCTGGACATTACAACCCGCCTCTAGTAATGCGGCTGTTAGTCGATAACCAAAGCGGTTGCATGCTGCATAATGTAGTGGGGTTTGACCGGCAGCGTCTAAATCATGGACTGGTGCTCCCATCTGAAATGAAATGCGATTCGCTCGAACTCTCCTCTCTCTTTGAAGGACTCCAAAAGCAGGCGACCGAAGGCTTACCTTGATCAGGTACCGGAGGATATTTTCCATAATATGGGCAGGGACATTCCTGGACATACAGGCCATATGAACGACACTGGTTTCCTTGTCCGGGATCTTTCGTGCCAAATGGAACGGTGCATCATCATCTACAATTCGATGGACCTCGACCTCATTGCAACGATCCACGGCCGCATGGACGGGATATCGTCGAGCCAACACCAATCGGGCATCAATGGCAGGCATGGAGAATGAGTTATTTACATGCTAGGGTTGGTTTTCGGAATGAGTTATTTACATGCTAGGGTTGGTTTTCGCTCCCACACTGGTTTATCCCCTCACAGAATTATGCACTATGAATGGTCATGCTTCATTCGACAAAGCTCTGGCAAAAGAAAGGAGAGCTGAGTTGAAGCCTTCGGTGGGAAACCGGGCACACAGAAAAATCGAGTCACTTCTCAAACTAACCCTGGAATTGTGAAAGAGGGTCGTCCAAGCCTCACTCGAAGTGTGCTTTCAACTGGACACACCACAAGGTAAGTCGTAAGTTCGGAACGACGAGAGAGACGGTGCAAAAAAGAACACTACTTGACACGGGGCCAAATCGGTCGAGGAGGAGCATGAGAGAAATTCAAAGAGACAAAGCTAAGTACAGCTACTACCGAAAAGAATAGCAGAGAGTGAAATCTCGCTCTTCCCTCTTCTCTTCTATGAAGCGAACTGATCGGCCTTTAGTTCTTGGTAAGTCGATAAAAGGCTGGAAAGTCATTCTCTCAAGTGGGGATTTCTTCCTGAGTTCATACCCTAAGCGAATTCATAGAATGAGGATCATGAAGTGATCACTTGACACTGCCATATTCGCAAAGAATATGAACTTGGTGTCACTTTGGCTCTTTATTTAAATGAGATTGCGGTCGTTCTTTCGACCGATTTTCTAAATAAATCTTCTCGTTTTTCACCGCAACGTACTTGTCCATTGCTTTTTTTTGCATGTCTATTTTCAACTGTTGTGATTTTTTTTGTGGCAATTCTGCTTCTGCCCAGTTACTTTTAAAGTCATTCATTTTTGCTCGGGACGTATATCATTTTAATTCAATGCATCAGGTTAGGCCAAGATCCTGTTGCTTTGGACAGATCAGGCACATAGTCCACGGTGGTTTTCAAATCCTCTACAGTGCAACAATACATGTACCCGGACTCCAAGTTGTCCATGTCCCAATCAGCCCATGCAATCTGATCGCACACATTGGAGCAGATCCGTGAAGGTTTCGAAGTCAGATGGGCGTCATTGACCCCCACAAAGGCCACAGCCTCACTGGTCAAAGGATTATGGATCACTTTCCAGAAGTACTTGGGTATTGGGAGATAGCTGTTGGAACCCACGTCCATTAGATTGATGTACGTCCGTTTGGACGACCCTGTGTTCAACTTCTTATTGTAGAAGAGATGGCCGTATGTTCCAGTGTAAACATCGATCGTGGCCTTAGCGCTGGAACATAATAGGACACATTATCCACCGATGCCATTCAAATGATTATTCCACGTTTAACGTCGAACCTGATGGCATAATCCCGAACAGCTCCTTCCATGGCCTTCCAGTTGCCATTGTTGAAGGTCTGAAACTGGGGAGCCACATTCATGAAGTAGTAGGTGGCGTCTTGCTGCGCATCGTAGACAAAGGCTGCGTCTGGTGACAAGTGGCCCTTGGCAAAATACGTTGTTGAAGACGAGCTCTCATCAATAATTGGCTCACTATTGTCCAAAGTGAAGCTTGAACCCAACATCGTCGTTAGTTGAGTCACCTGTGATCGTTTGGAATACGCTCTAAAGAAAAATCAGATTTTGTTTCCATTTTGAGCAAAATACTTTTTGCTTTTCAATCACTTTCATTACAATTTGTTTGAAAAAAGTCAAATGAGAGTTTATGGATAAAGAAAATATGTCGACCCTGATTTTGATGTTCTTCCGCATTTTTTTGCTCATCATGATGTTTGCTTTTTATGATTTTTCTTACAATTCGGCTTAAAAAGGAAAACGAAGCTAGGAACGCCTCAATTTTTCTTTGCCTTTTTCGCCCTTTCTGCAGCAATTTCATGTGATTTGTTGCCAATTTTAATTACTTTTTTTACAGTCCTTGTAATGAGTTTTCCAATGACATTATTGGACTTTTGGTGTTGAAAAAATAAATAAAATTGCAATCACTTGATTCTATTGATATTTGTCGTCAGAAGAAATTTTGCTTTGTCCACTCAAGAAAATCAGATTGAAACATATTTTAACAATCCGTCTCTTCCCACATAACCTTTATGGCTCATTGTGCTTAACCTTGCCACATGCAAAATTCTTTGCCTAAATATTTTTCCAACTTGTCTCGAAAGGTATCTGAAAGTCCTACGTACTCATTTAACTCGGTTTGTGTGACATGGGTGAAGAACCGGGTTTGACCGCCAACGTCCCTTCGAAATGAAGGCCGATCCGAAGTCTTGTCCCTGAAGTCGATGCTCGTTCCTTGGACCGAATGTTTCGTCCAAAGAGTTACGTATCGTCTAATGTCTTGACAAATTCTGATTTGAGGTCTGAAAGAGCCTCCCAAGTTCCTCCAATTGACAGCAATACATATACCCTGAGTACAGGTTGTCCATGTTCCAATCGGCCCAACTCAATTTTGAACATTGATTCTTGCACATCTTCTCANACCGAATGTTTCGTCCAAAGAGTTACGTATCGTCTAATGTCTTGACAAATTCTGATTTGAGGTCTGAAAGAGCCTCCCAAGTTCCATCCAATTTCTACCAACTCTAAGTCGTTGGCTGCAATGGAACGCCCATTGATGCTCTCGGTCGCACATTGAATGTTGGACGTCTTCTTAATCGTTGGCTCATTTTTGGCAGCACAAGAGAGTGCATGGATGTTGATGGCCTGGCCAAAGGCAAGCAATTGGGTCTGAGAGCAAGGTAGAGTCAGAGACTCAAGGTCGTAGCCTTTGATCACGGATCCATGACAGGTGAGGGTGATCTCTTGGTCTGGATCTGAAATGTTAATCCTGCATTGTGACTCAGAACCGCCAATAGTATTTGTACTTGTTTTTTGCACACTTACACACATAAACAAGACGATGACCTCGATCGTTCTCGCGCAATGGATACAAGAAATCTCCGTTTTGGATCACAAGTGGAGCGATCGAACCGGTTCTATTGTTCAGATCGTACACACAAGTACCAGGGGGAACATACTCGATCACAGGAGCGACATAGTCACTCAAAAGATCCGGCCAGACTCCATTGGCGTCTCTGAGATCTGGCAAATAGCTGATGGACTCCCGTAGCTCTTCCAATTGACAGCAATACATATACCCTGAGTACAGGTTGTCCATGTTCCAATCGGCCCAACTCAATTTTGAACATTGATTCTTGCACATTTTCTCAGGCGCCATCTTGGCGTGAGGATTGTTGTAACCAACGAAGGCAATGGCTTCATTGGTTTCAGGGTTGTGGATCACTTTCCAATAATATTCGGGAACAGGGATCCACTTATTCCCATCATTAGGATAGAGGTACAAAGGCTTCAACTTTCCAGTGGACCCTTTGTATTTCAATATACCAAATGTTCCAGTGAACACTCGAACAGTGCTCTGCTCGCTAAGAAAAAGAGGAGCAAAGAAATTCGAATATTGGTGAACCTTCGCGGTTGGAAACAGGAGAGAAGGTTCCAATTTGTGGGGTATGTTTTTGGTACACCATGCTCACTTTGCTCATCTTTGAATGGTGACTAATGCTTGGCGATCTTACCTCTCAGCATAACTTCTAATGGCACCTTCACAAGCCTTCCAATTTCCATTGTTGAAGGCTTGGAACTGAGGCGCAGCATTTACAAAGTAGTAGGTGGCATCTTGCTCGGCATCATAAACGAAGTCAGCATCGGGCGAAAGATGACCTCTCGCCAAATAGAGGCTCGTCCTGAAGCCCTCCTCAATTAGGGGATCCCCATTGACGTTCAAGTTCTTTCCCAAGATCGTGGTGATGGCCTCGATTTGCTTGGAACGCGTGTACGACCTACGAACATTCCAAACCATCATATTCCGGTATGTATGTACTTAATTATTAAAACTCTCCCACGAAACTCACAAAACTAAGGTTGTTTGAGTGGGAAACCGAGCAAACAATCTAGAATCTCCTGGAGTGTCGCGTTGGAATTGAGGCCTCTCTGGGGAGGTATCTCGCAAGTTGATGCTAGATCCAAATATTTCATGAGTGGTCCATAACGTGGCATACAAAAGTTCGTCCACACAGAGTCGAATCTGCTCTTTGAATTGCCCATGAACCTGGAGGAAATCGACAGTCTACGATTTGAAAGAAGTCTGAATGATTTCAGGATTATCTTGTGGAATTGAATCACTTGACCGTGACTCTTGGTCCTACATAGAAATTTTGTTTGCCCTTCGGAAGCAAACTCCAGACAGGTTTTTTTCTAATGGACCTTGATGCCTTAAGGCGAGAGAGAGAGAGAGAGAGAGAGTATACTGAATTCGTTACTCACCTACAAAACAAAAGTTTTGGAGCCCTTGGCAAACTTCATTAAATGGTTGTGTTGGTAATCAAGGTTCCTTTGGAACAACGATCACGTATGGACCCACTTTTACCTACCTCCCAGCCAATTTGGACCAATGTCAGATACGACAAATCGGTGGTTCTTCCGTCCGCGCCCTCTTTGGAACAAAAAACATGGGGAGTTCGAATGATCTTGGGCACTTGAGCATTGGAACATTCAAGGGTGTAGACATACGTTCCACTTCCTGCCTCAGTTAGGAATCTTCTATCGGAGCAAGTCAAATTCAAAACCGGCAATCCATCGCGGATTGTTGAGGGTGTGTCTGGGCTGCTTTGGCAAATATACTCAACTTTCGACCCATCGGCTTAAAGCAATATGATTCATGACAGAAGATTCAAGCCAGATCAAACAAGCCTATAGTAATCACTCACTAACCAATGTCAATTGTCCTTTGGTTATTGTCGTTCAGCTTCTGGGGGTACAAAAACTTCTTGTTTTGAACGATCAAGGGGGCAACTCCAGAACTTCCGGTGTCCAAATTGATGGTGCAATTATCGTCTGCAAGATCATAGATTTCCTTTAACATCAATTTCGTAAGATTGTTACCGTTTGAGTGTGTTAGTTGTTTTACTAGCGTTTATGGCCACAATTGCTAAGATATGAAACGTGATCAGTCCCAGGAAGATTCTGTGCTTTGCCATGTTGAATCGTGACTGGTAACAAATCTTTGACAAGGCCTTACCTGATTCGATTTTTGGCCTTTTCAAAAGGCTTGTTTACATTGAATGTGAAAGTCTAACAAAACCAAAAATGATCGAAGAAGCTTCAAAAAGCACCGAAAGAGCTTTGGAAGAATTCACAGTTGCATATGGAAATTGTTGTACGCACAATAATGAATAGAATGGGCAATCTGAGGAGCTAATAGATTTATTCCAAGAAGTTAGAACGATTGATAGTCTTCATAAATTGACATATTGACACTTGCCGAATAGTTTAGGAATAGAAAGAGTGTAGAATGTGTTTGTTGTTAACAATGGGTTGGAATGGAGGCCTACTTGAAACTGGATAATAGTTTTCAGAAAAGTTGTCAAACAGTTGGAGTTTTATTTGAATATTGAGACGAAGAGTAGTGCAGTTCTTGAATAAGTGCATCATTTTTGAGTGTCCAAAGAATAGAGACTTCATAATATACCAACCAAGTTGCAACCTGGAATGGTTAACTAACAGCTGAAATGCATATCCATGCTCAATATGAACGGGAAGAAAATTGAGTTGTTGAGAATTAGACAAAGCTCTCTATAACTTTAGAGCTTTTCAGGTGTAAGTACTGGTATAACAGAGCAGAAGTAACAACTATCCAATGCTTAATTAATGTCCCCGAAGATTCCGGCAAACGTTTTCCGTAGGTTCTTCATGGTGTCTTCATTTTCTCCTCCGGGCACGCCTTCGGCAGCTTCCCTCGGCGGTCCCTCCTGTTTCGCCTCTTTTTTCAGCGTCGAACTGGCGCTGCTAACTCCGCTGACGGTACTGGATTCGGACGCTGAAATGGACACTCACAAGGTTAGACTCGAACCTCTTGGAATGGGATTTGGAACGGTTTTTTTTGGCCGAAGCTTGCTTGGTTTGTGGACCATCATTGGAGCATACACATTAGGATATTAGGATGGGCATTCATTTAGCAGAGTTCCTCACATTTCAGAGTCTCAATTCTATCTACGTATACATTCGTTGGAGTAGGATTTGAATTGTTTGATGTCGAACAAGTAGGCAAATAATCATCTACGAGCATGCAAACATAAACCTAAATACTTTCATGATAAGATGAAAAACTTTCAATAGAAGCCAACACTTGGCAAATGATATCAGACAGTCGACACATAACAACATCAGTCCATACTCAAACTATCTGATAGGAGCCTTATGTCACAAATGTTCAACATTATTTGTTGAGGAAGGTTATACTATCTACTTCTGGTCCGCATTGATTGTCCGCAAGAAAGTTTTCGTTTTGAAGCTCAAGGCAAGTTTAAGAACATTCCGTTATGAATGATGCTACTTGAGATTGTTCAACCCTTTCAAGGCTCTTAAGTTAAGTGGAGTAGATTTTTCGATGTAAACGGTCCTTATTAGTCTAGGATGGTGGTGTAATACAGACAGTTTGCAAAACTACTACATAGACCTCATGCTTTCTACAGTACTGATTTCTGTCCAAACTATGATTCTACACAACAGTCATTTCACGACATTTATTCATACTTGAAACGTCTATGCCAAGGGTCTCAAGTGTTTGTTGTCTTAATTCGTTACCTGAAGAATCAGAAGAATCTGTCAAATCAAGAGTAGCAGAAAAGAATTAATCTTCAGGTCAATGTTAGAACAACAGACTACGTAAAGAAGTCCAGCTTAAATGCGTAGTTTATTGAATCAGAGATTGAAAAGAGAGAACTGGATCATGCCCATTAGAGTCAGCAGCAAGCCGACATGAATAAACATATAGAACATTGAAAAAGTCTTGAGCTTGAAGCCAGACCAAATGGAGAATTGTGAAGAATTTGCTTTGTTAGCCTTATCATTGTAGAGCTCCCATACCTTGAGAGTCGTGCCGCTTGCGAACCTCAGTGGTGGCGGTGGCAGCTGAATGTCGGCCGGAAGTGCTGGCAGTCACCTCACGGGCAGGTGGGGCAGCAGCAACACTACTCCCCAAACCGGAATCTTGCGTCGAGGACCCGATGGAGGACCTTGAAATCGAGGAACGGGACGTTGTCCGTGCTACGGGAGGTGGCACGGCTCCACTCACAGGTGGCAGAGGTGCCTTGCATTGTTCCTGAAAAAATAAATGCGGACAACACTTAGAGCCGTTTCATGCTCTGGAAAAGAGGTAGTAATTTTTTTATGTACGACGCTTGATTTCAATTCGGGGATTTTCAAACCAATTACAGCATCAGACGTTTTTACCCCCCTTTCTACTTACGTCCATTGCTTTGATAACCAATTCGGCTATATTCTTTCGATCTTCCTCTTGACTCTCGCCCAAAAGGCTCGTGGCCGAGTCATTGACTTCAATGATGAACTCTTTCCCATCCTTGGCCACCACAGCCTCGAGCGAGCAAATGGCTAACCCGCCGAACATCTCGGAGAGAGCGTCAATCCATGATTTGTACCGATCAGTGACGTCGATTTCTTCCAAAATGGATTGACCCATATTGGTTTTCCAATTGCCAGAGAGGGATTTTCGCCTACAAACGAGAAGTGTGTCTTTGAGAACGGCTTCGCTTTGCTTGAAGGCATAACATCAAGTATTCATGGGGAAACCCTCATAAACGGAAACCAACGTCAAAGCCTGAACTCACATGAGTGCCTTGTAGTTTGAGCCAATCTTTTGGACATGCAGGTCGAATTTGGCATCAATATAAGGCTCCACGGTGCAATACTTGTCCGACACTGCAATGACACTCGTCATGTCCTGTAATTAATGAACCATAATTTCGTCAATATCCTCATTGTTGTCGAGAGGTAGCTGACGTGCTGTGTCAACTCACTTGAAATTGAGTGGCATTATCAATCCTCGATTTTCCCACACCGCTATGTGCATGACCAATTTTCAGCACACAAGGATAACGAATGGTAAGTCCAGCGGAAGCCTGTCAAAAGCCCAAGCTCACATGCAGGTTTAGCTACTCAGGATCATGTTACTCATGTTACTCAAGTCTGGTTCAAATGCTCACCATTTCTTTATGATTGGGGAAGTAGGTCTGATCGATGAGAGGAAAGTTCTCTTTACCCAATTTGTTCTGAACCTTTAGCATGTGAGCGAAAACCCACGGTTTGTCCTGAAAGAGGAAACCAAAGTTCGTCCGTGAGCTTTGCATTCAGCTTTTGTCAAAAGCTCATTACGAGTCCATAACAGCGATCTAATCCAATCAAGAGGGATTATGAGCTTCCCCTTGGTTGCTGAGGATAAACCCCTGGTTTCGAATTGATCGTGTACAGTGGTGCAGGCCGCAGGGCTACCACGGATTCCCTAAGAATTACCTGGAAGTTGTAAATGGAATCCAATGAATTAATACTGGGGATGTCACTGTACTTAAAACCCAACACGAGGTTTCTGTAGTCCTCGTTTGCATCGCGAAGGTTTTGACGAATGAGCAGGAAATCTGGCTTGAACGATCTGGAATGATTCAGCATCAGTTAGTAAATTGCATGTTCTACAGTGTATGGTTGGTAGAATGTTCAAATATTACCTCACCACCTTATTTCCTGTCTTTTGCATTATGATACTGGCCATTGATCCATTTTCGGAACCCGCATTGACCGAGAGCTCACTAAATTCGGCTTGTTCCACGCGTATATCGAAGTCAGTTTGAATTCGGCGGCCTCTAAAGTATTTAGACCTAAACGGAGAGGACAAAACTGATGCAAGATTTGAAAACCTATGTGAAGCAATGAAATAACCCACCAATCCGTGTTGGCATCATCAATAACCAACAAGGTGAAGCACCGATCTTTGTTCATCCCTGGAACGCGAATGCTCCCTGCTGCATCTTTAGCTTGTTCCACTTTGGCACTCACCACTTGAGAGAAGCTGGAAACCTGCAACGAAACCACGGTTTCTGTTTGCAGCCCAAATTTATGTGAAGTCTTGAGTTTCATTATCGTCAATTCGAGTTTAAGTTCCTTTATGTCTTGTGTGTTTTTGTGTACACAGGAAAATCCTGTCTCAAAGTCGAAACAAACGGAACAAGATTTATCAGGATTTGATAGTAAGCCTTCAAAGTTTCACCTTGCCAAAGAAACCCGCTCTTTTGTCTTTCATGGGCGAGGTTGGAGCCGAGATGGTCTTACTTCCCGGGGGTCCAGGTCGACCCCCTTGGCTTCCAGTGGTTCCAGGTTGCATCTTGAGGTCCAATTCATTCTTCTCGCTTTCGCTGTTCTGGTCCCCACTTTGATACCTGTCAGAAAGAAATGGATTATGGCAGCAACTTTAAGAGAGAGAAAGAGAGCAGACTTGCTAGGTGGGAATTGAGCATGCATTCCTAGGAGAACATCGAACATCAAGGTACCGTTAACGAAGTCGAATCACCTAATGTAATGATGATGCTTTCATCCGAAAGAAGACCATTATTGGTATTAACGTGCAAAGACTCATTCGTTCTAATGAGGCCCACAAAATGAGACTGGTTTGGAACAGATGGGAACGAAATGAACTATGTACAGGGACATAGTACTCTGTTAAATGAATACGCCATGATTCCTTTCAAGTAAGATACGCGTAATTATGCACCATTAGGTTCCTTCATTTATCTTTGACTTTTGAAACATTCTCATCCTTGGGCGCATGTTAAATTTACCCTCTAAACTTGCGAAAGTTCGGCATAACTAACAAAAAAATTATGATCTACTAAAGGTAATATTTTCGTGGCTTGCCAATTTCACGGTTTGACCACTTTGGGTCAAGCTCCAACCATTTGCAGTGGAGACGACGTAGAGCTCAATAGGTTTCATGACGGTCTCAAGTGGTTAACTAGTGAAGCTTCGAAAATACCAGGTATTGATACTAAAATGTCCTAATGGTCAAACAGGCTTTTTGAATTCCATTCCTAAGACACGTGGTGTTTAAAGTTAATACAATTCCGATCAAAAGTTGCTAATATCCTGAAAAGAGGTCAGATTCGAAATATCCGGAGTGTAGGTGATTGGAAACCTTCAAAGGACCCCTTAAGGTCCCCATGTAGTGTGGTGAATTAGTGTGCTGGTTGAATTTAACGCAACTCAATTCCTACTAAAATCGGCTAGCATCCTAAAAAACGTCAGCTCCGAAATATTTAGAGTGTAAATGATAGCAAGCATTGAAAAAACTCCTCAGAGTCCCTTTAGAGTGTTATTCAATAACATCTATCTGAATAAGCTTTTGCAGTGCTTCTTGGTAAACAACCTTACTGTGGTCATAGATACAGCTTTCACGGAACAATATCACAACTTGTGCTTACAATGATGTTTTACGAGAGAGAACATCCCTGATGCCCCATGAGCGGGCACTTTCAGGCTTGCTGTTGTTGCTCTCATCGCCCGAGCCTTCAGCTGCACCTGAGCGGAAAGCGGCAGCTGCCACGACAGCTGAAAACCCGCCACTCCCTTTTTTCGCGGGTCCTGCAGCTGTCGTTGGGGCAGTCTCATTTCCACTACCTTCTGGATCGGTGGTTGAACTACAATAGGGTACATAAATACATTGGATTAAATGGAGGGAACACGGGGAGGTGCTTCTGTTTCAAGCAAATGAGTGAGTGACCTCTAGAAAGCTATATATAGCAAGCAACGTGCTTACACGGCAGTGAGTTCAGCGTACCATACAGTGGAAATTTGAAATTGCAATTCCGTCCTAAAAAAAAATTCGCTGTAACCCCAGATCTGAATCAAACGCATTTTAACAAAAAAATGTATACATTTGATGGTTATTTATATGACTTAAGTTAATCTTGAGACACCATTATTTGTAATTGCAGCAACAAGGACTTGAAACAAGTAGGTGGCAAACTGGCTTTTAAAACACTTTAGAAGTTTTTCAAGGCTGCCTGAAGAGTAACTAAAGCCATACATAACACTTAAAGTCACAATGTTGTGTTAAAATGTGTTTGGTTTAGATCTGGTACTATTGTGAAAGCAAAGTTTTCGAACGGAATGAAAGGTTCAAAATTCGCCGAATGGTTCAATGTTAAATTCTTGTAATACAGAGAACTTTTCAGGGCTTGGATATCTACGTAGACTTGTACATCTAGAGTGGATGCTAGGCAAAGTGAGTGGCAAAGGCAATACAATGGATGGTCTCCAGGCGATGGATCACAAATTGGATCTTGTACTGTTCAGCCAATCAGGTGGTTGGTCTTGCAACATTCACTTTCTAGACATCTATTGGTAGACTTGGATCTAGAACTACGTGTACCATGCCAGGAAGGGATTTTCAAGAAACGTTTTACTTCGACTTGATGAATTCCTGAATGTGGTGTAAGCCTCCAAGCCCCATTAGGAAAATCAATCATTTCAATCAATGCAAGGTATTTTTTAGCCATGCTAAGGGGTTTAGCTCAGTATAAAACACTTCGAACATGCATATTCAATCGCACCTTTTGCGGACCCCTGGCGGAGGAGGTCCGGGGTTTGAAGGGGATGTTCCGCCGGAGACACTCCCATCTTTAGGATCTAATCTCTCGTCATATTCAGAGTTGATCGTGTCAGATGAGAGTCTTCGCAACGAATAAAAGCAAGCGAGAGATCAAGACCGCAAGAGGATTGAAAAAGATAAATGCCACAGAGACATCCGGAGATAGAGTCAAAAGAGAGCATTCGCATTAGCACCAAGGATGGAAGTGAAGAGAGAACGCGAGAGAGTGGAAAAAGAGAGAAAAAGGGTATACGTCATTAGATTAGCTGAACTCATTACCCAGTTAAGAGTCCTTCAACATCTTCCTCGCGGCCCTCATTATTGAGTTCCCCGGAGGAAATCCTACAAAATTCAAAATGGTGTTTTTTCCATGCCGTTTGAGCTTACTTTGAAAAGCTTGGTGAAAAAACAACAACATAACTTTAACGTTTTGCGTCTTACCTCCGTCGGATGGTGGAGACATTGGTTGCAAAAGACGATTTGAAGTTGGCGAACGAAATCTTGGCGGTTACGTTGCACGCGGGACCTCAATGAAGGATAAACCTAATTTTGCACCCTGAAACAGAAAAAAATGAAATGAAATCCTTTTTTGAGTATTATAAGATACTATTTTTCCATCTTTTCCCGTCATTTAGTCGGGGAATGTTTGTTTCATGCCCATTTGATCATCCCAAAGTTACTCATTGACCAACCGTTTAGTATCAAGATTGTTGGAATATTGCTTTCTCAAAAGAATGCAAAAGCTATCTACAACCGGTCCGAACAACAAGTTGCCTTTCTATGATGATTAGAGGATCGAGAAATGCAAACAAAATACATAGGGGAGGATACGTGACGTAGTGGTTAGCACAGTAACCCACCAAGGGACAAATGTCCCAGGTTCGATTTTCCTCCTTGACCATTCTCAAAGACACTTCTAGACGCTGACCATACCAACATACAGAGAGTCATGTTAAAGCAGACATGAATTGTTTGGTGGTTGTAGAATATCACCGCTAGATGGCACCTAAGCAAGGACAAACTATGTCAGAAATAAGGCTCTAATAATTTTGCATTTCCTTCCACATTAATACCTTGGTATTTGGTCCCTCTCAGTGATTTGATATGGAGTCGGCAAAGGCTTGGATTTGACCTACTGGAGGTTTAGAATCTAATTGCTAACCAGTTTAGAGATGAGAAGGCGTCAAAATTGGGCCAAACGATAAAAGGATGAGTTTTTTGACGGAAGATATTCCTTTTTTTGTTTTGCTTTTTCACGGGTTTATCTAATCACCACAGGTACTAATACCAATTAATTAGCACCGCCCAGTACTATTAAAATGAAAGGTTATAATGCGTGCATTTATTATTTTTCAATTTTTATGTAATATTTGGTCTACCAACGAATTTGAGTTGGCAGACCGAGCTAGTCCTTGAATGTAAGGTTGATCTGGAATTCTATCTAAAAATTGGTCCAAGTCTGACTTGAAAGGTGCTACCGGATCAACAAGGCCTACACGTATTCCCTACGAATATCAGAGGGAAGCAAATTAAACAATGAAGGAGCCCGAGAAAGAAGAGAGTTGGACTTCATTGTTCGAACTAGCCTGGATTCGCGAGGGCTTGAAGGTGCTCTCAAAACGCACATTAAGCCTCTACGGTCACTACAATTGCCCCTAAACCCTGGGTTGGGACAAAGCTCATGGATACTTTTGAAGACCTACAGTATCAGATACCTTTCTCTGAACACTGTACAGTCCCAACTTTTTTTAGCCTCTCCCAATATGAGAGCTCTCTCAATCCTGTGATGTTCCTACTGACACATCATTGGAATTGTTCGACCTTTTGCAAACCTGCTGAACTCAATGGAGCCCAAATGGGAGAGGCATATTCAAGATGTGGCTGAACAATCGACTTGTACAGAGTTAGCATCGTGATGCTGTCTCTGGATTAAACGTACGATACATCCAACCACACATTTGAAAAGCTTTACCCACCTTCAACTGGATGTGCTTATCGAATTTTCCATTATTTTGGACATACCTCTAGCAAGTATGAAAAGTATAAATAAAGGTAGCAGGGCCAATGGTGATAAATACCGATATTTTATTTTAATTGTGAGATTGTAAGGCGATTCTTCATTAAGGGTCTAAGAGTCTAAGAGAGAGATAAGTTTAACATCCCGCTTTGTCTGTGCAATGTTTTGAAAATAATCGGAACAAGGATATTTTCCTTTGAAACACGCTTCAAGCGAAACCAGAGATAAAAAGGTGGAAATTTCTCTCTCTGTATTGCGAACTTGGGATGAAAGTAAGAGTACAAACGTCACCAGTTTAGCTCTTGCACCCCTCACTGAATGTCTTCGTCCATAGATTTCTAGACCATCGATATGGGACGACAAAGTGTTTGAGATTAGGGTGTTCCATGGAGAAAAAGAAGCCACCTGTTTTGTTTTCACCAATTTGTGGACGGTTTTTTTGACATTGCTCTTCAATTTTAGCTTACCATGTCTTTTTGCTGTTTCAATTTTTGTTTATGGATCTTTTGAAAAGAGCAAATTGAATAAGACATTTTCAAATAAGTACATTGATTACATCAATATGTGCATTTTTTGTCCTTTTCGTTACTTTTAATTGCATTTTTTTTGCATTATTTGAGGAGCCATGGTAATCACAAGGGCTATGAGTAGGATACCTAAATAGCTGACATTTCTTTTCTGCACCCTTTTTTATTGTAAAAACTCTTATTGTGCTCAAAATATTTTCATTTTGTTTCTTTGTGCATTTCTCCCAATACATTTTAAAGACAGTGTCAATCTTAAAAGATTTTGACATTTTTAATCAGGTTAACCCATTTCATCTACGCTCCACAATGTTAAGGACGTCATTCATCCTTGAATAAATTTTTGTAAATGATATTTATACATAAAGTCTAATACGTGTTACAATCTGACAAATCAAATTTAAGAAAATGAAAAAATAAAAACCACTTAAAAATTGATGTGTGCATTGCCCGTTTCATCATTACTTCAGTAAAGATTCTTTGACTTTTTCTACTATTTTGACCATTTGTATTTGCCTTATACGTACAGACCGTGTGATCAATTCCCAGTCGACTACAACGTTTAGCCAACCAAGAGGTCGGTTGTTTGACAAGCAGTGTAGTTCATGGTCTATCCCATTTGAAATGTGGCATTTACAGTCCTTGGCACGATCAAGAACCATATACGCAATCTCAAGTTTTTCTAATGCCATTTGAAACAGAGAACGGACATTTTTGGAATGCGAGTTCGTACGTAGGGTCTGGAAAATGGACTAAAAGGCACCATCCACTTTGTCATGAAGGCTGCTATGAATACTAAGCATGTGTGGCAACAACGCTTTTAACTTGCCATCTCCTCGCTTGGCTTTTGGGACATTTTCACCAGGATATATTAGGTTTTATGATCCAATTATGCGAAAGCCTGAGACAAAGCTTCACACAAACTCTCAGGGTAACCTCAGGCAGTTAATATACTACACACTAAATGATCCAAATTGGCACCTGCCAAAGTATTCATTTTAGAGTGCAATTACATACTATGCCAATCCAAAAATGTTAAGATATTACTGAGAATCTCTTTCATAAAAATTCACCCGTTTGTTTGAAACTGTTTTCCTTTCTTCATTCCCTAAACCTATACTCTTTACCTTCAAATCTGAAGCAAGAGTGATTCAAACAATAAACAATAACATTGCATCTTATCTTCTCTTTAATTTTCCAAAGTAACTCCCCATATCATCAAGGGTTAAAAATCCGCAGGAAAACAACAAATTGATTTCTTAATAGTGGTCTTTTTCCTCAAAACTTTAGCTCCTAACTGACTTTGTTCTGGGAATCGTGCGAGACCTTTGTATGGCAAAAACATTTTCTTTGCCACAGGATAATAAACTTCCAAACATACAATGAGCCTTTAACACCACCATCAGGATGAAGAAG
>NC_081441.1:1399732-1416428 GCF_007210705.1 Tigriopus californicus | reverse complement strand
TCGGGAATGATCTGCAAATGAGGAGCAACATGTTTTTTTGCATTTCAATCAAGGGAAAAAAAACAAACTAGTTTTTCAACCGCAAAAGAATGAATATTCTCACAAAATTTCTTGTTTTGACAAATATCATTCTACTCTCTAGACATGCACATTCTCCTTAGCATCGCACTCGGCCTGACCCTAGTTAGTGCTGAGCTGAGGCGAGTCAGGCACTAGCAGGACTCGAACGAATCCTTTGATATTCCAAATTTGGCTGGATTCGCCGGATCTGGAGTTGAATTCTTTACTGGGCTCGAGCTCGCCCACAAATACATTTTGATTTGGCAAAACTAGTTTAAGGTCAATGTAGCCACCTTTCAAGACCTCGCATCTTGCATGGTCAATTCGAGACGAACTAAGGCCCGTTTTCTGATTAGATCCAATGAAAAGATGAAAAATTATTATTATTATTCCGGTCATTTGTTTTCAATTTGGGGAAAAAAAAACTTCGACTTGAGGTTGGGACTCGCCTCAACATTCGCCTCAACATTAGTTCACCCTGCTCGTCTTTTTTCGAGGGAGACAAAGCCTGTCTAGAGAGCGTAGCACCATCTCATTGTGGAAAAAGGCATTATCTAAAACTCCCGTCGCTAAATACACAACTCCTTTAGCCTTATTGAAATTTCACGTTATGCAGTATCTTGTGCTTGATAAATTATTGGTCTTGAAGTGAAGAACGCCGAGTCACAGTGAGGCTTTGAAAGATAAAATGAGCGAAAGCAACGGGAGCAAATGACTTCTAACGTCTCGAATTGTCACGGAAACACTTTATATTCAGCAGTTGAGGATTTTTCAATTTCTATTCAGGGGAAAACGCCTTTGGCCATAAATGACTTGGGGAAGTTTCGAGGCCTTTCGGCTCGTCATGAGCCCCATGAGGGCGTTAATTCAAATCTACGACTTGAAAGCCCGGCTTACTGCCAGGTCTAAACTCCTTTACGCTTGCACTAAGTAGAATAATAGGAACTACACTAATGTTTGTGTAAGATAGCAACAAGTCTTGAAACATGGGCAAAGAAATTAAACCGAAATGAAATGAGACACTTAGTCAGCTTAAAGGGCAGCACTGACGCAATGAACAGCTCACCCACCAGAGGGCGTCGATTCCATTCCATTGTCACAAGACACATATGGCGTCGTGTATTGTCCCGATGAATGAAAAATCATTAAATGCTGAGCAAAGCTGATGCACATTCTCCAACTGTTAATGCTTATGGTTCCCAGTCTGTCGTAAAACAATCTAATCGATGCGTCTGGGAAAAGGGCTCTTTCTATCAGATATCTCGTATCCAAACTTTACAACGGCACACACCCATCGATCTTGTTCAAATGTTATGAACAGTCCCACAACCGTCATGATAGACCTAAACATTAGGCTAATTTGACGAGGGCTGGGACCTTTTATTCCCAATCTCTAAGGTCACTTGGTTCCTCTGCTCTCTGGGACGTCATTTCGCCTTTGTCGATTCGGAATTTTCAAGGTTAATTCAACGTAGAATCAACGAGTAAGAAAAACAATTACCGTACATCTTCAGCCAATGAAAACCTCACCCGAGGGCTTTGAAAACAGACTGTTCAGAAATGAGAATGTGTCTCGTTGTGTTGCTCGTGGTTACCCAATCGAGCAGTGTCGTCAAATTGATGGGAAAACCCACAAGAAGCGACCGAGTGCTTCTACCAATTGGTTTTCTTGCCAGGTCTCGATCCATTCCACAACTCGTTGGAAAAAGTGACACGACAATTCTACGGCTTCCAAGCAATGATTGCTCGACATTCCGTGGAACAAAGCGGGATCGAAAGAGACTTGTATCTTTGCTCTCTTATCTGGGGACTGGACGTGTTCTTCGCGTGATATCAGATGGTGCTAATGTGAATCCCTATCTCGCCCAATGATCCAACACCAACTTTCCAAGGCCACAACGCAAGCAATGCAATGCAATGCTGAGCCAGTGGATTGCTACAAATAGGAGAGTATTGCATGATCAAATCTGGGTCAGCCATGTCTAGTACGAAAGTCAGCAGGCCTACTATTATCTCAGAATGCCGCACGATCGCGATCAACAACCGAGCAAACCTGTTGGGGGGGGGGTTCGAGCTTGAAGGAATGCAATTAGTGTCTTTTCTAAATTTAATCATATGGGAGCATTTACAACCAACTAAATACAATAGGGCTCGCGTAAGCATGTTGCTCTTGTGTGGTTACTTTTACTTTTTACTTTTGAATAAGTGGCGACCCCCCCCCCCCCCCCCCCTCCAAAAGTGAAGGTGCTAGAATAACTCTTAAGCGAATGAAAACACCAATCAGAGATTCGAGATTAATGAAAAGGCCCAGATTAGGTCAATTATTGGATGTGTTTACTCTCAAAGCATGTTCTCTCACTCGACTCCAAGAGCCAATCAGGCAAGGGTTAACTTTCCTATATGTTAGTTATGTTTTTAAGTTGGATCCCTAAAAGCCTTTCCATTCTAGGGCAGCGAAACTTGAGCATTCTTTTTGCCTTTGTCAACACGATTAGGGATCCCCGTCAAAGAAAGAGGCTATTTGCAGAGTCTTAACTTCTGGCAAGGCACTTGATTAAGCACCTTCATCCCTGGCATTGATTAACATGCTGCTCAACAATTACTCGAAACTCTGCTCATGCGACTCAGTCCTATGTGAAGACTCTAAGAAACATACGTAGGTATTTATTTATATCGTTCCCGAGTCCATGTTCAAAGGTCGTTTTAGGTCATAATGGGAGCGGAATCCCGTCTCAAATACCATTAAGTCCGACCGTTTCCGAAAACGTGAGATTGGATCCGATCGTCCATAGGATCTGAGAAAAATGGACCGCAAGGCCTTGGTCGACGCATTTCCTGCCCTGACGACCGCAATCCGCTTTCAACATTCGAATTGGAAACAAACAAGACCATGTGCTTGTTGGGGAAGCTAAGCTATCCTTAGGGTCTAGTTAGTCCTGTGTTTCCAGAAGTGGTCAGGCCGTTCACACATTCGGATGCGGGATGCACTAATTGACGTGGTCACGCTCAAAGAACTTGAGGCAAAAACCCTTTGGCCCATTTTTTTTCCTCAAAGGGTAGCTAGCCTTTTCAATCAGCTCCAAGCAACAGTTGATATGATTCAAAGGATTGGCTAGGTATGATGAACCGGAAAATTTGGCAATGGGCTGGAGATCTTACTTGGCAAATGGAGAATGGCTCGTGGCGGATGCGACCTTTTGGAACACTTTGATCCACCACCAAATCCAACTCGTCCACGCCCCGAAATGAACTTTTTTTTTTATTTGGTATGTAGATGGGTGAGTGAGCGTGTTTCAATGCAAGTTCACCGTTGATGAAGTATAGAGCCCAGAGATATGAAAGGAAAGGGGCTCGACAATTGGAACAGGGTTCCTTCTGACTGTTGGTGTCCCACACCGCAACTGGTCTTCCCTTTCTTCCTCCCCTCCTCCTCCTCCCTCGTCTTTCCTCTGGCTGAAGGATCCAATAGTGGGAAGGAGAGAGAGAGAGAGAGAGAGAGGGGACCAAGTAGACTAGCTTGTTCCTCGAGGTGGTTTAGAGAGGAGGTCTCGTGACTCCTCCAACCCGTCGCCCAAAGGGCTGGCCAACCAGATCGAATGGGCATGCTTTCCAACGAAATTGGATCCCTCTCTCCTTTGGACGCTCTCACTTCCTTTGGAACACTGAGAAAGAATGAGAGAGAGGGGGCGGGTGAAAGGCAGATCAACGAGGCTGGAATTGAGGTTGGTACCCTGACTCACCACTGGTAAAAATGTGCATGTTGGTATTAACCTAAAGCCTGCCAGTACGTGAGGACTGGGTTCGTTAAATTGGCACCAGTAACGGGAACCATCGAATGCATGACTTTATATTAATTACGGCACGCCTTTTTGAAGTGAAAACTTGACGGGAGAGGGTGCGTGAGTGGATGCTTACGTTATGATTCTTGGGAGAATTAGCAGAACATTGAGGCACAAAGTAGGGGTTAGTTCTCCAAACTTTTTTGTAGCGCAACCTACGAATGATTGGCTTTGTTTTTCACGTGCTTGGAACTGTAACCGCTACAAGGAATGAAACTCCCAGTAGTATTTTTCTGCGGTCTTTCATGCCGCTACTTGGAATGGGATCCCCAGCACCTCAAGAAGGAAAAAGACATTCATTTTACTTGATTTTATATTCATATGATATTTGATCCACCAACACATGAGAGTTGGCAGATCTGGCTAGCCCTTGAATAAAGGATTGATCAGTTATTTCCATCAAAATTTGCCTAAGTCTGACCCAAATTTTGCTACTGGATCAACACCTAAATCCTCCCTACGAATATTTGGGCGAAGCAAATTAAACAATGAAGGAGCCCGAGAAAGGAAGAGAGGTGGACTTCACTGTTCTAACTAGCCTGGATTCACGAGGGCTTGAAGGTGCTCTCAAAATGCACGTTAAGCCTCTAGGGTCAATTCTAGTGACCCTAAAACCCCGGGTTGGGACAAAGCTCAAGATTGCCTTTGAAAACGTTCAGCAACAAGTACCTTTCGGACCTTCTTTGTCTGAACACTGGAGAGTCCCAATTTCTTTAATCTCTCCAAATACGAGAGCTCTCTCATACCTTCGATGTTCCTGTCATAACATCTTTGGACCTACTCGACTTTTTGCAAACCTGCTGTACTCATTGGAGCCCATATGGGCAAGGCATATTCCAGATGAGACTGCTGAACAATCAACTTGTACATAGTTAGCATTGTGATACATTCCATGGACTTAAACGTGCAATGCATCCACCCACACATTTGAAAAGCTTTACCCACCACAGCATTCACGTGTAAGGTCTTTAGCTTGCAAAATAAAGCAAAAGTGGTTTTGAAGTTATGTTCAGTCTGCGCTATGGGGATCAAATAAACACGCTCCACTTATGTTGAGATTTTTATTCCGTTTGAAAACCAATTTTGTTTCATTTTGAAACTTAGCGACCCTAAGAGCGAACACTCTGGCATTACTAAGATTTCAACCATGACCCTCTGATCTTGGCGCCATCTATTGGTCATCATCTGAACCTTTTGCGTCAGCTTCTCCTTATCAGGGTCCATTTACCCTTTCATCAATCAACTGAATTAAAGATGCCTTATAAAAGAAAGATACGCAAAGTCACCCGAGGGTTACAATCTTCTCCTTCACTGTTTATTATTTCGAGTCAGTTTGAATTCCTGCACAGGAACAAAATGAGAGTTGCGCTGACGCAGGTGTTATGGTTTTATCTTGTTCCTCTCTGAAGGAGAGCAATTCCATTTTCCTGATCGTAGTCGTCACTTGGTGGGGCGTCAAAGGGGACTAGGAGGGTGTGTAATTACCGAAAAGGGTTGGAGTACCCAAAAATCCAATGATTCCTGTAGGATGCAAGTTTTGGATACTCGGGAAGAGCCACAGACCTGTTAAAAGAGAGCAAGGCCCTGCATGGTGAGTTCACTGGTACTGAGGACCTATTGGATTGGATTATGCCCTTGGATTTGAAGAACATCCTAGAAGAGCCCACTGAATTATTGCGCCTCGACCATTCTCTAGCCATTCGTTGTTTGATCAAGATCAATTGCGGTAACGAGATTGTCTTGGAATGACTTCTCCAACTGATTCTGAGCAACAGCTCTTACCACGTCGTTTGCCTCCCAAACATTTTCCGGATGTGAACCTGGTGATTGGGGAGATTTGCCTTCCTTGCCATAAGCACATGTTGGCCTCGAGCTCGGATGTCTTCATGACCATAATATATCCAACGAACAAACACCAGGAGAGCCAGACCGACCAAGTTCATATTGATGATTTTGATCTCAATGCCCTGAAAAAGCTCTTGGAATATGTGTATCACGACGATATTGAGCATATTGAGGACACTTAAGTACGGTATATACGCCGCTGACAGGAATAACATGGTCAACTTGAAGACGTTTGTCACGAACTTTGCCGTTGGTACTTTGAGGGTTGAAAACGCGGGCTATTTACTTTACCTGGGAGAGCTGGTCAACTCGCAATTATTGACCCAAAAAGCGCTGGAATTTTGTCGAGACCATGCTGACGAATTATTGAAGACGGAAGAGTCTCTCACAGACTTTCTGCAAGCAACTCTTTGAGATGGTCATTTAGTACGGCAAGATGTGATTGTGTATGACTACTTGGATCCTGTTAAAGTTAATACTAGGCATCCAAAAAAAGTCCTTGGCTTGATGTGATGGTTTCAATGGTAGATTCAAAACTATTTGACAGAAATAGATGAAACTTGATGCACAGATGTAGGAATGAAATGCTAAGCAAAGTGTTACGTCTTATTATTCAAGTCGATATCTTTACTGAGCTGGATGTGTGTGTTTTTGGAGTTTTTAGAGTAAATTTATCTCTGCCTTTTCATGCCATCTCATTTGAAGAGGAGCCAGGCAAGTAAGCCCTCGTTCTTATTTTCAAATTCGATGGCGTAAGAAGACGGACTTGCCAATGGTGCCTGGACCAATTCAAATTTTTTCAGGCCTTATATTTCTGAACGTCATGCAAAGAAAGCGACGTCCATAAAATAAATAGGTATTCAAGAAATTCTCGATAATTTACCTTCCGATTGCAGGGTTGTGTAGATTAACATAGATGTGCTCGTTAGGCTCAATTTCTCTAGATGATTATCAAATTTAAATTATTTGGGACGAGCTTCATTGGTTCAAAGTTGGACCAGTTTTTTTTCTTTTGTGCTATTTCTTTCTCTTCGTGGAATTATTCACGGACTTCTAGAGATATGGACTGCAAACAGAAGCAAAAATATCCTATCTCCTAGACCGCTCATCTTATTCCAAATAAGCACATGATACGACCGCAAGATCTTGATGAATAGATGAACTCAGCCAAGTTTGAGCCCAAACCTATGCTTAGGGAACTCAGGAATCATGTTCAAAGTTATGTAGTAAACACTACGTAAAATTCGAATTTTCGGCCTGCTCTTGGTCAGCAACATAAGCTTTTGACAACATAACTTTGAAACGATGGGCTTTGCATGTAAATGATATAAAATTGACCTACCGTTAATTGAAGAGATCTATGTTTCTTATTTTATTACTTTAATTCGAAAAGTGGCTCAGAGTGGCTATGACCAAGAGCAGGCCGATTTGCCGGCAAGCTCGTTCGCAGTCCATATTTCTAGAAGTCCGTGAATTATTAATCCTTTATTCACTTTTGAAGTCAAGCAAGTGTGTTTGGATAAGCTAAAAGGAATTTGGAAAGCAGCTACATATGAAATTAATAGAAGACCCCGATTTAAAGAAGATGTTTGGTGACAAAGAAGTAGCTAGAGAGACAGAAGAATGATTTAGTCTGTTTATTTACGATGCAATCGCGTAATTTGTATAAAGAAAAAATAACCTCCGGAAAGCAATTGCAAATTCTACAGCAGGAACCAAGTTAGGATTGAGATTGAGGCTTATATTGATGATTTACTTACATAATGGATTCTCTGGAGATGTATATTTGTCTGTTGTCGTCGGGCTTAAATCTGGGAAACTGGAAGGAACCAAACGCGTTTGAAGGTGAGGCTCTCAATGAGCTGATACTTTCAACGAGAATACCGTCGACTATATTCCAGGAAACACCTTGTTTATAGTTGGATTCAACTTTCACCACAAGATGAAAAAAATCCAGAGGTCAAGTGGATCGATTGATGAGTCAAGAAATCTTATCTGCGACAATACGCTTAAGACCAATGGTGTGGATGAACCATCTGTAAATCAACTACATGGTCGATTTTCTGGTTCTCAATCCTGCCTTTGATGTTCCAGTATTGACAAACTTCTATTTTGCTCTCTGTGACGGCTTTTTCATGGACAGAAAAAAGCCCTCACATGTACACGGTCCGAAAAGAAAAAGAAAAAAGAAATAAAAGTAATTGACGGACGCGTCAATGTGACAAGGTGTTTTACAATATCGGAGTCTGTCCACAACTTCATTTTTTGAGGGCGAACTCACTCACCCACCCAAGCAACCAAGGAAGGGAGTGTGACCAAGTGTGACCCTTCATTCTGAGTGGAAGCATGCTTCGAGCCACAACGTTCCATTATCCTCCTTTCGTTTTCCGAAATCCCGGAGCTCCTTGGAGCGGCGTGGAAGTGAACATCCTGGACATCATTGCCCAATCATTGGGATTGACAGTGACCTATGAACCGCCCAAGGATGGCAAGCTATGGGGCTTTGTGTTCCCAAATGGCAGTGCCGTGGGTCTGAAGGCGGATTTGTTGTTTGGCCGGTCCGACATTGGGTTTGCGTCCTAATTCATGTTCGACAACAGGGATTTTGACTACACGTATCCTCATGGTCGGGAAGGTTATTGCTTTGCCACCAGGAACCCCACCGAATCCTCGGAATGGGACGTGATCTTAAAGCCGTTCACTTTGGGCTCTTGGATGCTCTTGGTCGGGACTGTCTTGGTGTCGTTGGGGTTCCTCCTGGTCTTGGCCAAGTTGTTTCCGTTAGCCGTGGCCAAACCATCGAATGTCTTGCTCACCATTTACGGGTCATGCATCGCGCAATCTCGGACAATCAACCCCAGGTGTGAATTCTCACAGGTTGGCGTTTCAATGTTCAAATTGTGCATACATACATACGTTTTCAGCTTGATGCATGCAGGGAAGGATGATGTGTAGCCTTGAAAGTGATATATTCTAGCAGTCGACCACCAACTCTTCACTTGAATTAAGATTAGCGTGAAAGCAACTCTATTATCAGGTCCTATTCAATATTTCCCAAGCACTACGAAAAACTGCACTGAATGTATGCACAAGTGTAGCTACCGTAATTGGGTTTCGTCTCATTGAAGGCTCATTGAAAACATGAGCACAATCAATTGATCGGCCCCGACGGATTCACTTATTGTTCTCACTTCAACCAACGAAAAGAAGAAGGTGCAAGTATAAAAGATCAATAATAAAGCCTGACTGGTTCACCCTTTTCAAACATCAAGGACCAAAACTAATTTTAAACTAGATCTACGTAAAGCATGATTGCACGATTGCCAAGGGACAAAAAAAGGGACACCTTGATAGAAATATGTGACAGTACTGGAATGCATGACTTTTTTGAAACGTCCATGTCAAGGTTTGTTCTGTGGAAGAAAGGCAGAAGCTGATCCTCATTTGAAAAAAAGGCAAGTATGGGAGTAAACTTTGACCAAAGTATATTCCAAAACCTGCCCATATAAGAAGGTAAAAAGAAATTAGGGATAATGTCGAAAATTTGAAGCAATTTGACCTCGAAGAACAAATGAAGAGTCCTTTAGCGCTCTTTAACGCCTATTCATCCAATGCCAATAAAGGCCATGGTCACTTTCTGTAGTTTCCCTTCCAAAAAGGCACCCATATTTCTTTTCTTTTTTCGTTTCCAAAGCCTAATTTTAATTACCATTACCCTAGTCATTTCATGAACAACATTCATGAGCGCAATCTTCTTTCATCTTTTTCCAGTTCCATCGGAGCCCAAATTTTCTTAGCGGATTTTATGATCATTTCCAATCTACTCAGTATCATATATAGTGGAGCCCTGTTTTCCTCTTTGGCGGTCAATTCGAAGGTTTCTGTCATGAACACCTTGATGGAGATGGTTCAATCCCAGATTGAGGTCGGAGGGATCGGAACAGGCTCGATAGATTGGTTTGTCTCGGCAGAAAACGAGGCCTACCGGGAATTGGCCGGTAGGTATACCCCCTATTTGACTCTGGATGACGCCATGGAGGCCGCCAAAGTGAAACCAATGAATGTGGTCAATAGTCGAACGGCATTGGAGTTTCATTTGCGATCGTACTTCACAAACGCGTAAGTCCAGCTCAAAAAGGTGTCCTAGCCCAAGTGTTGGCTGCTTGACAATTTTGTAGCCTTTCAAGTCGTGCAATTTGATTATGAACTTCCCTTGGTGCCATTTAATTCCACTAAGGCAAAAAACCATCAACTAAAGTTGGCCCAACTTGTGTGCTCGATGTTCTTTATTTGCCTGTGTACCAACTTCTAGAAATATAGACAGTGACTGAACTTCCCGCCCAATTGGCTTGCTCTTGGTCAGAGCAACTCTGAGCCATTTTTCGAAATAAAGTATTAAAATAAGAAGCGTAGATGTTATTAATTAAAGGCAGGTCATTCTTATATCATTTACTTGTAAGGCGGTTTGTTTCAAAGTTATGTTGTCAAAAGCTTATGTTGCTGACCAAGAACAGGCCGAAAATTCGAATTTTATGTAGTGTTTACTACATAACTTTGAACATGTCTCCTGAGTTCCCTAAGCATAGTTTAGGGCTCAGATTTGACCAAGTTCATCTATTCAACAAGATCTTGGGGTTGGAACAAGTGTTTATTTGGAATAAAGGGACCGGCTTAGGAGATAAGAACTTTTTGCTGCCGTTTCGCAGTCCAGAAGTCGGTGGCCCGGATTAGCTTCAGGGATCAGGGTGACAGGAGTTGGTAATTTCTCTAGTAATTTCACTTGACAAAGAGAAGCAGAAGTGGACTTTCTGACTTCAGAGTGTGAAGCTTTACGTACAACTATTTTTATTGCAATTCGAATTAAGATTTAAGTTCAGTTTTCAACATCTTGAAATCTCGAAACTTGTGGTGGCTGTAAATCGTATGCTTCGAATTTCAGATCTCCTGTTTAGACTTAAAATAAAAGTAAAAAACAACAATAACAGTTTTATCACAATCTAGATTTGAAATTCACTCGGAATATGACTATTTTTAAACCATTCATATAAATCATATATTAAATTATGAAAATATATCTTAAAGGGAGCTCAAATGCTTTATCATTTGATATCTTACAGTCGGACCAATTGGTCCTATTTTTGATAAAGTCAAAAGAGTATAAACCATTTTTCGTCCAGCAAAGGATTTCTAAATAAAAACGGAAGGAAAGAGTGGGGATTCAGACTTACATTTAGAGACGTCAGTTCCACCTGGAAAGTGCAAGTGCATGAAGTATTCATATGCTTCAGAATTTAATGATAGTTGTTTTTATTCATAGCGTACACCTTAAACAACGAATAGCAGGTTCCTTTGTGCTTCTCAGGGCACATTTATTGGGAAGACTGATTTTACAGTATTGAACATTGCCTTATCGATTGAGTTCTCAAAATGTTGCTTGCAGTCCGATACCACAATTACCCTGTCAGGGTTCACTTTTTGTCAATATTGCCTTGCCGGGAAAATAAGGCTGAGGTCATGGGGTGCCTAATTTACTCATAGAGCTCAAATGCATTAATACTTAATTCAAACATATACGCACAAACAAAAGTAAAGCTCTAGGAAAATAGTTTAAGACATGTTACACTGACATGACCAAGAGTCGCAAATCAACGTTATTATATTCATTAAAAGGGTCAGGTTCAGTTCAATATCTTGACAAAAAATGAATTTAACATCCATGGTTGAGCCGGATCTATCCGTCACCACCCAAATTCTTCGCTTCAAACCATCAAAACCCAATTGAAATTGAGGACTTTTTGAGCAAGTCGCCTGTCATTCTGTATACGTATAGTAGGTGAAACGCCAAAACTTCAGTCAAATCCAACTTGAATACCTGCGATGAAAGTCAATGACATAAATCTATTCACAGATATGGAGAACCGGAATTTCGAATCATGGACGAGTGTTGGATCAATTATCCTATATCCTATCTTCTGCCCAAAAACAGCGCTTACACCGACAGCATTAATCGGAAACTGTTTCAACTCAGGGAATCAGGCCTTGTGGACGATTTGATCACCCGGGAAATGGACAAGATGTCCAAAATGAATCGCATTCGAAATCTCGTCGCGTCTCAAAAAGTCTTGACCTTAACCAACTTGTACGAGCCATTCTTGATTCTAATAATTGGCCTTGGATTGGCCTCGATAGCGTTTATTTGTGAATGTGCCTCGGACAAAATTGGCTCTCGTCGAACTATTCAGAGTTGAGGTCTGTACGTACTTGATTTAGTAATATGCCGGTTTCAGGGTGACTCTATGCTTTCGTAACATTCTAATTGCTGATTCGACAACAAAATACATTTAATGTTTATTTCATGTTTATTTGACCTGCAAGGCACGAAAAACAAAAACATGACATTTTTTTACGAAAAAGTTTCATATTTCCGAATTCTTTACCCAACGTTGCCGAGTCTCTGTTTCTTGAGGTCAGGAGATTCCTATAGATAAACACACACTTTGGAAACATTTCTATAAATATGTGATAACATGGCAAAGATCAAAGAAACAAGTTTCAAATAAGAAATGACACTTGTTTGTTGCCGCAAAGTAGGTCAATTGTCTCAAATCAAAGTGCCTCGCTTTTGATCCAGTACTTCGAAATAGAAATTGTAGTAAAGTGTTGTCCATAGATGGACGCATGTTTCTCCAAGGTGCGAGTGCATGAAAGTACTGCGTGACAATTGGGGGCCAAATCCATTCAAATACATGTGGAAGATTCGATGACGACTTCCAAATGATCATTTTTTTCGCAGGCATTAGGACGTTTTCTCAGACAGTGACTGATTGCAAAAGCGGCAACCCTATAAAGAAGAAACATTCCACAGAACATAAAGATAACGAGCACATCCGGGCCAAGCCATTCTATTTGACTTGGAGATGAAATCAAATCGTCCTCGAAGTTCATCTCACTTTGACAGTGTGACACCCTCTGAATGGCTGGTGTACATTCATTCTCGTCCCGTTTCTTCACTCTCATGTTCGACTCCCCAACGAATCCGGTTCCAGTCATGGCCACCACTTTGATCAATTGAATAGCCTCCATAGTGGCCTTTGGAATGTCCACGGCTGTTTGGGTTGTCTTGGTCATTCTCTTCCACTTTCCCTTGCGATCTTTCGCGTACACAACATACAAGTAGACCTTTGCCGCCTCAATTGGCGTAGATGGAACCCGCAGGACTTGATGGTTTCCAGATGGTCGGCGGGGTTCTGTCCAAGTCAAGGTACAATGGCTCAGAACTGGCGGCGACATTATTGTTGGATCAGTGTTGCTGGTTTTGATGACTGGTTGACGGGCCAGAATGGCGGCACATGCCACTTGACAAGGCTCTGGACAGAGTTGCAAGTTCTCGCACAGCTGAGGGGTGTCGGGACCAACGGACAGACTTTGGCAGAATTTCCAGCATTGGCGATTGGGTCCAAAAGAAGCCTGGGAGTGATGAGGGTAATGTTGTTGACAAGAGGCTTGACATTTGGCAATTTCCAGGTCTTTTCTTGTTATGGAGTTGAAGACCTCTCTTCGAATGACACGATTACCCTGTGCCGCAATTTGAACAGACATGATTAGTAAGGACACTTTTGACCAATGCATGGTGATGAGAGGGGGTCCTTCCAAATGAACCAGAACCAGAACCAAAGTAGACTGAGGTCCTCCACTTGTTGAGTAATAAAATAAGTTGAGTGCGTAAACAGAGAGAGGCACATGGTTTTTGTTTTAGTATGGTAGTGGTAGGTTCCTGCCTTGGGTGTTGGACACCCAATTTGAGCACGTGTCTTTGATTTGACAACCACTGACCGGAAGAGCATTAGCCGACGCACCATGAACGGGTTGAGATTGGCGCATCAAAGAATGAATGAAACCAACAGAACAGCGAACCGCCTTTTGGGGTGAGCAGTGTAGTTGTCGATTTTACATTTTTCATTTTGTAACAGCGATGTTCTAATGATGATTGGATGTGCCAATAAAAATGCGACAACGCAACTGTTAAATTGGGAAGAAAATTGGAAAGAAAATTTGATAAATGCCAAGACAATTAATTTTCTACCAGAGTCGCCTCAATTTTAGTCTGTTATGAAAACGTTTATGGACCTTAATTGAAAGAAGGACACTCCTTGCAAAAACGTAGCGATACTTTCTGTGAATCAGAAAAGAAGTAATTCCCTAGATCATTGACTTTTTTTATATTTATTTGAAGGTTCCGCTTGGAGCCCCTTTTTTCATTAAGCAATTACTACTGCATACACTCCGACACATAAATTCGTTCCGCTTGGCTTTGATCATCTTACTAACGTTGCAATTTTTTTTGTGGACTTCCTTACCGCTATCGGGATTGGAATCCCAGCAGTTCAAGACGAGAAGGTTACTTATTTTACTTGACTTTTATTTATAATTTATATACATTATTTGATCGGCCAACGAATTTCTCACCTAGACACCGTAAGAGTCAAGGTGTGATACCCATAAAAAATTGTGAGATGAAGTACTTTTGGCTCTCATAAAATAATAATTGTCGTCAATGGGGCTCCCCGGCATGGTTTCGTGAGTGCATATTTTGAGATGCGATTTGTACCCAGTTGCACCTACTGCGAGTATCGGAGAGTGTCGTGAACGCACATCTTGAAATGCGACTGAGTAAAATTTAGTACTGTCGCATTTCAAAATTTGCGTTCACGAAACCACGTGGGGGTGCCCCATTGTTCAACATCCAGCTTTCCACACATTTATTTCGACGGCAGCCATTGATTTCAAACTATATAATCAATTAATTCTAAGGACAAAAATGCGCCGATTTCAACTCAAATTTAATGCTTAGTCCTGATTTGCAAAATAGTATATGATAAAAGTGAAAAAGTGCAAATAAGGCGAAAAGGGCAAATGCAGTAAGAAAGTGGGCTTAAGTGACAACAATTATTTTTAAATGATTTGCCCTTCGCTACGTAGTTATCATCAAGGGATTCACATTTGATTATTATCATTATTATTATATGACATATTGTACTTTTCATCACTTGTCACTTTTCAAAGACTGGTAGTACAGTTGGGTGCAGTGACTTTAATTAAGATAGGCTTTCAGTCATGACTAATGAAAATGATTTCAATGTGTATGAGAGGCTAGGACAAAAAATAGGCTCCCCCTTGTTAATAGAACACTTCAGGAGTATCGTTTAGCTTGTGCTTTGGAACATACTTTAATAGTACAAGTGCACGAAATGGACGAAAGAGGAATCACACACACTGGTGGCTCGTTGCTCGTAAATTGGCCCAATCTCAGAAGTTGCTGGTGGTGATAAACAGCAATATATTTCAGACGTCTCAGCATGATGTAAATGTAATAAAGAGAACATACACATGAACGTCTGTCCTGTATCTTAGCTACAGAGATTCAGGGCCTTCCGTTAGGCGTATTTTTTGTCACAACTTTTGGAACGCATGAAACAGGCCTTGTTCCCTACCAATAACGTGATCTTGAACGAGTCTTGCTCTCATGAGCCACTTGCCGTCCGTTTCCATTTGCCTCATCAACGGTTCCAGGCCATGCAGCGAGTCCACGCTCTCCAAATAGTACTTGGTCATCGCGTTAAAGAAATAGCCGCCTGCCAAATCAGACAATATCGACATTTGAGTCAAGATTCCATCCAAAAATAGTGCTTAAAATTCCTTGCTCAAACCTGGTTTCAAAACGCGCACAACTTCTTCCAAAGAGTCGATGGGTAAATGGGCTTGACAAAATCCGCCGGAGATCGTAACCACGTCGTAGGACTCATCCTCAATCCCAGGAATCTTACGCCCACTCCCCAAAGCGGCACATATTTTTTTGTTGTATAAATCCAACTTTTCTAAAACATCCAGCATGGGCTGGCTATAATCTAAAAAAGATACACGCGTCCAATCAAATGACACTTGATGCTCATTTCATCCGAACCCAAAGCGATTACAATCATTTAAATTAACTCTCACCCACAGCATCCATATGTTTAAATCCGATTCCAGCCAAGTGAGGCCCTAACCGACCGGTTCCAGCCGCCACGTCCAAAACCAAGGCTTCCGATCGTTGATTACTTGGAAAGTGTTCCCGAATTATGTCGCTGAGCCGCTTGGGGGCAATGACCGTGATCTCCTCCATGTCATGATCGTACTAGAGAGAAATGGGAGAACATGAGCTGTATGTAAGCAGTCATTCTTTAATTGTATGATCTTCAAGCAATGTCGAAATTATTTGGAGGGTTATCAGGCGGAGCTATGGGAGACCTAAATTTAAAACAGGGACTAAGGAGCAAAATATGGCTGTCTAACGTATTAAAACCTTAAGCCATGTCTTCCTTAATGTCATCCAAATGAAAAAGATGTGTTCAGCATGGTTATTCCATTCCTACCGATTTTGCCCATTGAGTGTAGAAGGCGTGGACTTGATCGGAATCCAACGTCTTGTTGTTCACTAGGCTCTTCCAAATCTTCTCCGAGCTCATGCTGAACCAGTACTGATCTAAAACGAAATGTGGCACCCAAACAATTGTTGAGGTAGGAATTCAGTCCAGCCGTAAAGAACCTGTTCTGTTCTTTTCTGTCCAGCTGGGCATGTTTTTATGTAATTCTATTACTCTTTCTAGGGCCGCGAGGATTATGTAAACGTTAGTCACCATTCCAGGTCACGGCTCTTTTATCTGAGATATGCTCTTCTGCAATGGCATTCGAATAATCGTTATTCCTTGGCTTAGAGGACATTGATATGATGAAAATTTCGTCAAAATTAAATTCCCCTCCCTGCCCAAATTTATGTTATTCAAGATGTGGCTGGACAATCGACTTGTACAGAGTTAGCATCGTGATGCTATCTCTGGACTTAAACGTGCGATATGTGCCGTGCACTAATGTTAAATATCGTACCATTTGAAAAATCAGACTGTTCTGGAGGA
>NC_081441.1:1393651-1398924 GCF_007210705.1 Tigriopus californicus | reverse complement strand
TGGACTTCATTGTTCGAACTAGCCTGGATTCTCGAAGACTTGAAGGTGCTCTCAAAACGCACATTAAGCCTCTACGGTCACTAGAATTGACCCTAAACCCTGGGTTGGGACAAAGCTCATGGATACTTTTGAAAACGTACAATATCAGATACCTATCGTACCTTCTCTGAGTACTGTACACACAAGTTGCGTAAGCCTTTTGAGAAGCGTCACAAAAAGATATGCAATTCGGCCTGTTTTTGAGTGTCAGGTAATCCAATGTACCGTGGGAATCGCAACGTTTCTTGGCCTAACAAGGATTGAATGGCCTGATTCCATTCGGGCTGAATTGCGGGAGGCAAAGTATCGTTCCAATCAATATTGGTATGTTTCCAAATGTTTTGCATACATATCTTTGAGAGGATGGTGTGAGGTGATACTAGACCTAGTGGATCAAAAATGCTGGCCAACTTAGATAAGACACTTCGTTTTGTTTCTGGAATGCTTGTATCCCAAGTGGAAGCCATGGAATGAATTTTATAAATTAATTCATCCGTGTTGGTGTGGAACGACACACCTAACGTTTTTCCCTTCTGTTCATCTTCCTGAAGGTCCAAAAGGGCCTTTGGGTTGAGTTTGTCCGACGGAATTCTTTTACATACTTCTGGACAGTTTGAAATGAATTTTGTTAGATTGAATCCTCCTTTCTCCAACAACTTGGTGACATCCTGAAGTTGCTCAATTGCCTGATCTGCTGTGTCCGCGTAGATAAAAACATCATCAACATAGATGTCATTTTGCAGGATTTTAAATGCTAAGAGGTGAGCTTTAGCGTTGCTTTTGGCCAGATGTTGAATGACAGCATTTGCCAAGTAAGGGGAACAAGTCAAGCCAAAGACGAGGGTTGAAAATCGACAAATCTGAATTTCGCCCGACGTTGGATTTTCCCATAAGAACCTGACCACATCTTGGTCATTCGGACTTAGATTGATTTGCAAGAACATCTTAGAAATATCCCCAGCTAATACAATAGGACTCGTTCGCATTCGGAGAAGGATGTCGACAATATCTTTTTGCAATTTCGGTCCAATCAGCAATTGCTGATTCAGGGAGGTGCCCTTGTACATGGCCGAGCCATTAAAGACAATGCAGACCTCAGTGGTGACGGCTTCTTTGCGAATAACTGCCGAATGTGGGAGGTAGAAGACCTGATTTTCCGTGTTCACCTCGTGTGGTGGAACGATATGGGCAAAACCCTTGACAAAGTATTCCTGCATGGCTTGGTGATAAGCTTTGGAAAACGACGGGTTTCGTTTCCACCGTCGTTGAAGTGCTTCAAAACATCGCAATGCTTGAGGAAAATTATTGTTTAAATAGGGAGGGTTTTGTTTGAAGGGGAGTGAGACCTCATACCGCCCATTGTGGACGACGGTGTGAGTTTCGAAGTGTTCAACTGCTTTGGAAAACGACGGGTTTCGTTTCCACCGTCGTTGAAGTGCTTCAAAACATCGCAATGCTTGAGGAAAATTATTGTTTAAATAGGGAGGGTTTTGTTTGAAGGGGAGTGAGACCTCATACCGCCCATTGTGGACGACGGTGTGAGTTTCGAAGTGTTCAACTGCTTGAGTTTCTGCGGCTGTTAGAGCGTCATTGCTATAATCAGTTATCCCCATGGCTTCAAGTGTCCAAAGTTGGGTCAAATCCTGCTGAATGGTGGTCTTTCCTGTGAAAACGTTAACAGTGTGCATGACCATGCCATTGGGTTTCGTGGTCTCGTTTGTGTTATTGACATTGGTACCCATTAAACAGTGTCCAAATTTGGTGTATACAAGACGGGGTACAGTGTTTGAAGTCTTTGCATTTTCCTTAGCGTAAATTTCGCCTAAGTAATCAACTCCATCCAATGAGCAAGCCAATATCCACTTTGCCCGTGAGGCTTGGACAAGCCATTTCAACCGATTCAAATTGTTTCCAATTGCTTGGGTCGAATGTGTGAGTGAATTTGAGAACAGATTGTTCTTATTGTGGTCGCTCTCATGTTCATCGAAGCATTGGCATTTTCAATCTTAAAGTCAACCACTTCATGGCTTTTCTGTTTTTCTGTTCGGTTACTTGTTTCCCAGGGTGTGAATACGCATATTGACTGGTGTGCCCTCTACGCCCAGTGCCTTAGCCAGTGACTGCTTGATAAAAGACGTTGTACAACCGGAATCTAGCAACGCATAGACAGTAGCAGATTGCCCCTCCGAACCTCTCATCGTTAACTGCAAGACCTGAAGAATTGAGTTTTGTGACGATGGTATCAAGCTGGTCAATGCCATTGAACTAGGCATCGTTTTAGGTGGAGATTGGAACCCTACTCTGGTTGTGGCGAGTCGTTTTTGTTGGTTTTGCGTTTACTTTAGAATAATCATTGTGTAACAAAGTATGATGTGGTTTATTACATACACTACACAAAGGAGCAGTGCATTCCGCAAACGTGTGACGGATTAGACATTTATAGCAGAGGTAGTTGGCTTCCGCTAATTGCCTTCTGGCTTGGGTAGGAAACATTTTTACTCTTCCGCAATCCTTGATTGATTTATGTGATGTTTCTTCACAAAATGGGCATTTTCTTTTTCCAATGGTGGTGTTAGCATTGTACATCATGGTGGATTTGGGTTTGGGCTGAGTGGCCTTTCTTGCTTCCTTTGGTATCAATTGCTTTTGGGGCCTAACTCCTGCAGATGTTTCGAAGGTATAAGCATTGATTCCAGTGGATTGGTACAGAATGATGGAGTCAATCAAAAACTCAGAGAAATCCATAATCGAAACTGGCTCTCCTCTTTTATCCTTTCCTGTCATTATTTTTGTCCAGTCCAAATAGACTTCTCGTGGTAGCAACTCGCCAACAGTTACCAAGACGCTCGACAGTGCCTGATAGGGGTCCTGGTTAAGTACGTTGAGGAGCGACACATAGCTATTTACTCCTACAAGTAAATCAATCAAGTTTACCCTCTTTGCCTTTAATTCTCTGAGATGACTATTCATTTCTTGAATAAGCTTACGGGGAACGGCATATATATGGATTAAGTTGTCGATTGCACGTTTATAGTCATAAAGTTTTTTCTGAACACTTGATAAATGTTGCTTCAAGTACGTGAGCTTGCTCGTTTCGTCCAACTCTGGCCTTTCATGGTAGACATCCCGATATATAGGCCACCATTCACAGAATTCTTTTAAAGAACTCCCGCTAAAAGTGCTTACTCAAAGCGTAGGCAGTTTGTGCGTAAACTGGAGACCCGTCGCCGAGTTATTCTCGGCCCAATGATTTCCTCTTGGACTCCATAACGGCGTTTGTTGGAAGTTGCTATGCTGAGGAAAGGTAACTCGTCCCTGATCCGGCAAGTTATTCGATCTGTGCCAACCCGATCGCTCCCTTGGCGTGGAGTGCATCGGCAAGCCACCAGCCCCCAAGGTTTGAAACTGTTGTTCCAGACGAGCCAAAACCTGTTGTTCCCCCAATTGCTCAGATTCATCAGTTATTTTTAATAATTCGGCTTGGGCTGCTCTCAACGTTTCCAAATGACTTTTTGCCAACGAGAGGAACCCCTGCAACATGGTCGGATTTGGGTCCGACCTCGCAAATTCTTCTGCGAGCAGGGTATGGGCGCTGGACAACGCATCAACCCCATCGTTGCGCTCTTTCGTTCTCCTTTTTCCTCTCCTGCCGAAGGACCATTATTTTGGGTTTCGGTAAAGACATAATTGGAAAGGATATGGCTACTTTTCACTCTCTGGACACAAGGAGGTGGCCAGTGCCCTACATTCTTCATTTCCGTGCGTAACCCAATTAAGTCTACTCGTTTGTTTGCTCGGACAAGTTCAGCAAAAAGGGACAATTTGGTGGTAATTTGTTTCAAGATAACTCGTGGTGACACACTAAGAACTTATTTAGGTATGAAAAAATCCCAGCTCTTCGACATTGATGGAAAGTTGTAGAACTCCACCTGTTTATCTCACCAAACAACCATTAAAAACGATTCCTTCCAAGTTCTCTTGACTTAAAATACCAAATGCAAGTATCAATATGTCCCGGGCGTTTCTGAACAAATTCGAACATGCGGAGACATAGACATAGGAGTTGTAATTCCTCAATCAAAGCACACAGTGTGGCTCAGACAAAAAATGGGCATCAAAGATGAATTCCCGGGTCGCGGCACCAAAAAGAGAGGGTAGTACGAGTATGTTCCGTACAAGGATGAGATTGAAGGTCTCCCTTTTCCCGATAAATTATTTTAATTCCCAAAACAACAACGGAACCTGAGACTATCCAGTGTCTGACCCTAGCAATAGGTTACCTGCCAAGATAGCGCCCTTTAAAGAGAGCACCTATTTTACTAGGGCTTAATTTGTTTAGACCTATCTAAAGATCTCCGGTTATAGGGTTTTTAGAGCCAACACTACTGTCTCAAAGAATGAAGAACAACAAACTCGTGATATACCGTTTCACCATTAATTGTATTTCTTGTGTAAGTACAGTATTATACAATGCAAGACATGAATTATGATCTTACCTTATCTCGACCGTTTACTATTCTACCTTTGCTGACCAAGTCTAGAGGATGATTGAAAAATGTACATGTATGGGGGGGATGAATTGATACACCTCAATTTGAGTCTGGCTGTGCCTGATTGGGCACAGGAAACGTCCAAAGGCGTTTCTCAATTATACGTGGTCAAAAAGGGAATATATATAAAAGGCAAACGAAGTCGCCTATCAATAATGGGCACACAAGGCAACCGAGGTCGCCTAACAATAATCCCAAAAAAGGCAAACGAAGTCGCCTATCAATAATACAAAAAGGCAAACGAAGTCGCCTATCGATAGTGTACACACTAGGTAACGATATCGCACAACACTTTTGTGCGAACAAGGCAACGAGGTCGCCTAACGATATTGATTTTGACTCAAAGAGACTTTAAGCAGTCTCACGATATCATAGAGGTGTACCAGTTAGATAATACAGAGGGGCAAACCTTTAGATCAACCTCAAGCTTCGTTCAGAAATTGTGAATCCGCGACTTGTACTCCTGGGCTTCCCAGCATAGAGTCCTATCAGCGTTTCCGCCAAAGAGTCTCCACTTTGAGCACTATGCACTATGCACCTTTGTTCAAATTATCTTAATTCCGAGAAACGTCAAACGAGTCAGTAATTTTTACACTTCAACACAAGAAGACTTTTCTGTCTTGTGTCAAAGTTTGAAGGAGCTTTGCTAGCTCCAAAGTGGAGCCAAAATGAAGTATAAACTTG
>NC_081441.1:1387748-1392651 GCF_007210705.1 Tigriopus californicus | reverse complement strand
CGGCTCAGCGACATAATTCGGGAACACTTTCCAAGTAATCAACGATCGGAAGCCTTGGTTTTGGACGTGGCGGCTGGAACCGGTCGGTTAGGGCCTCACTTGGCTGGAATCGGATTTAAACATATGGATGCTGTGGGTGAGAGTTAATTTAAATGATTGTAATCGCTTTGGGTTCGGATGAAATGAGCATCAAGTGTCATTTGATTGGACGCGTGTATCTTTTTTAGATTATAGCCAGCCCATGCTGGATGTTTTAGAAAAGTTGGATTTATACAACAAAAAAATATGTGCCGCTTTGGGGAGTGGGCGTAAGATTCCTGGGATTGAGGATGAGTCCTACGACGTGGTTACGATCTCCGGCGGATTTTTTCAAGCCCATTTACCTATCGACTCTTTGGAAGAAGTTGTGCGCGTTTTGAAACCAGGTTTGAGCAAGAAATTTTAAGCATTATTTTTGGATGGAATCTTGACTCAAATGTCGATATTGTCTGATTTGGCAGGCGGCTATTTCTTTAACGCGATGACCAAGTACTATTTGGAGAGCGTGGACTCGCTGCATGGCCTGGAACCGTTGATGAGACAAATGGAAACGGACGGCAAGTGGCTCATGAGAGCAAGACTCGTTCAAGATCACGTTATTGGTAGGGAACAAGGCCTGTTTCATGTGTTCCAAAAGTTGTGACAAAAAATACGCCTAACGGAAGGCCCTGAATCTCTGTAGCTAAGATACAGGACAGACGTTCATGTGTATGTTCTCTTTATTACATTTACATCATGCTGAGACGTCTGAAATATATTGCTGTTTATCACCACCAGCAACTTCTGAGATTGGGCCAATTTACGAGCAACGAGCCACCAGTGTGTGTGATTCCTCTTTCGTCCATTTCGTGCATTTGTACTATTAAAGTATGTTCCAAAGCACAAGCTAAACGATACTCCTGAAGTGTTCTATTAACAAGGGGGAGCCTATTTTTTTGTCCTAGCCTCTCATACACATTGAAATCATTTTCATTAGTCATGACTGAAAGCCTATCTTAATTAAAGTCACTGCACCCAACTGTACTACCAGTCTTTGAAAAGTGACAAGTGATGAAAAGTACAATATGTCATATAATAATAATGATAATAATCAAATGTGAATCCCTTGATGATAACTACGTAGCGAAGGGCAAATCATTTAAAAATAATTGTTGTCACTTAAGCCCACTTTCTTACTGCATTTGCCCTTTTCGCCTTATTTGCACTTTTTCACTTTTATCATATACTATTTTGCAAATCAGGACTAAGCATTAAATTTGAGTTGAAATCGGCGCATTTTTGTCCTTAGAATTAATTGATTATATAGTTTGAAATCAATGGCTGCCGTCGAAATAAATGTGTGGAAAGCTGGATGTTGAACAATGGGGCACCCCCACGTGGTTTCGTGAACGCAAATTTTGAAATGCGACAGTACTAAATTTTACTCAGTCGCATTTCAAGATGTGCGTTCACGACACTCTCCGATACTCGCAGTAGGTGCAACTGGGTACAAATCGCATCTCAAAATATGCACTCACGAAACCATGCGGGGGAGCCCCATTGACGACAATTATTATTTTATGAGAGCCAAAAGTACTTCATTTTATCATTTTTATGGGTATCACACCATGACTCTTACAGTGTCTGGGTGAGAATAACTATTTTCAGCCGTCTAGTTCTGCTTGTCCCTAACACAGATTGATTTACAGAATTTTCAAAATCATTTCCAAAATCAATTTCTATTTTTTTGGAATAATTGAAAATAACAATACAAAAATGTCAAATCTTCCAGGCAAAACATTTAATCTTGACTTAGCAATCAAATAATCAATGTTTGGCTTCCAAATGCGATTACAAACCAGCTATTTGAAACATAAAACATCGTCCATTCTGTCCAAGTACTGACAAATTGAAACTGCACACAGAGAGTAGATCTGTGGCGGCTCGTGAGCAACTACCAATTATCCTGCTCAATAACCATGTCTCGTCGATGTTATTAAAAGAATGGACAAGAGAATAAAGGAGCTTTGTTGGTGGACTTTGCCAGTCGCTTCAGATCTGTTAAGGCACGGATCATCATTGATGTCGTTTTCAACCGAGCTCATATTGTGGCATACATTCAACATTAACAAAAACATTAATTACAAATAGTATGTACATGTATTGTATTGTTTGTCTGTTTTGTTTTGTTTTGTTCGTCATCAAACAGCCAATATTAATTATTATCTCAGCCTCAGGAATGAACGCAGGTTCGCCCATTTGAGTTGTTAGATGAGCAACTCATGCTGTATTTTAAATACCGCAAAGAAGCCTGGACTTGGCTGGTGAGGGATCGAACTGGGATTCGCAAATTAGAAAGCGGATGCTCTACAAAAAAATGCTCTTGATCAAAAATCAGAGTTGTTAGCCAATTTTTGTATTTTGTTGATTTGCCACTCCTGTTTTAGCTCGCCGCAAGAGTGAAGCGATAAGACACGGCTAAATCATCCAATTCAAAGTCTGCTACAAGAACTAAATCAAGCTCGGTCAAGCATTCATTCATTGATTCATTCATCCTGGAAATCGATCCCATTGCCAATTGAAAAACGAGCCTTTCGTTTCTCCAACATGAGTGAAATGAGTTCCATAAGCAAAGGAATAGCGATTAATCGAATGCCATTGCAGAGGAACATACCTCAGACAAAAGAGCCGATTGGTGAAACATCAAGAGTCTGTCTTTTAGGATCAGGGCGTGGCTCTCTCCTGACTATGCGGTTATTCGTGAACAGGGGCCCCTCATACCCTAACAACATAAGGGGAACGAAAACCCGATAATTCAACAAGTTCCTCCTGCGTCAGACAGCTTTTTCCCTTTGATATATTCTAAGTTCTTGAATGCAAGTCGGCATTTACCGCATCATTGCTCTCTTTTTCTTACGATTCTAGAGTTACATTTGTTGTTACAAATATCAAAGATTTCTTTTTTTTTGACTTTTTTTTTTACTTCACGTCAAGTTTCGATGTTCTTGTGGTTTTATTCAGGGACACATGTTGGGGATAAGCTCAAATACAGTGAGCTGAAGTGAATGGTAAAATTAAAGCGAGATCCTTAGATGTGAAGCAAGCTGGCATTTTAAAGACTCGTTCTGGGGTCTTGATTTTGTTTTTCAGGCCTAACTTGAATAGCAAATGCCTTGTTCAATCGATAGTCTGGAGATACTAATTTCTCTGATCGAGGTTGCAGCCGATTCTTCCCTTCTGCAGTGTAATCCGAAAACCGGGTATCATCGCTCACCATCTTTTGTAAATTGCGAATGCGCTTTTGTTCCCAAGATGCCAACCATAATCCTGCCCCAGGGGATCTAAAAATATAGCAATATACTATCGGGAAAAAAAGTATTTTTCCCCTCAGGGCTGATTGTCTCGCGTTGGCCACCAAATTGGTTGGGAGGCAGCTGTCTAGGTGGGGATGCACACTTCAAATCTTTGTACCGAGTGATGCGGAAAGCGATGCAACGTCCATGTAAATGCTTGGCTCAATATTTTCTTTTTTTATTTAGCGAAGAGAGCTAAAATGCGATCAATGTTCAAGCGAGTCCAAAAATACACATGTTGTATGTGGATAATTTGAATAAACTAGCCAATGAAACTTGTTACTTTTTCGTTTTTTACCTCCCAGTGCGTACAAAGTTAAATTGCAGTGACCCTATCACCCAATGCAAAATCTAGAGCCATGTTTAAAATGAACTATTGTTTTGCTCTTTTATTCGCTCCCATGGTTTTCGTCTATCTCGACCAAAGTATTTTCATACATCTCGGGTTATCATCTCATACACCTCACAAGTGGCTATTTTGGATGATCTTCAAGACTTGTCCAGACTGACGAGGGCGAGTTTGTCATGATGCCTTTGACTTGCCAGTTCCTACCAAAGTGAGGGCTGAACTGTCGGAAGTAGACAAATTTCCTGGAGGCTTTGTCGTATTTCATGTGGCTTATTGGTCACTCCAAGCCTGCTAATGCTCAACGCGTTATTGATCGTTTTTATTTAGGGGATTTATGTCATTCTGCACAAAAAAAAAAAAAATGTAACAAACATGAATGAATGCTTGCCCCTGATTCCTGATCAACCCTATTTTCAAGGGCTGGCCAGATCCGCGAACTCTAATGAGATCTATTATGAATATAAAGTGAAGTCAAACAAATGAGTATTGATAACCAGTGGGGGTAAGGAAGTCCTCAAAAAGCACCATGTAATACCAAGATCATCCGTGTTCAATATATATTTTCGGGAGCCCTTTCCTCTCTTCTTATCTGCAGTGCTAATTAGTAACTTATTACAAATCATGCCATGTATATAATCACATGAAGAGTTCTACTTTCCGCCATTCTCTTTCTCTTCATCGTCCATGACCTCGAGGATGGTTTTGGCGTCCGGGCGTTGATCCGGATCCTCTTCCGTGCAGGCAAAGAATAGGCTCAAGACCTTCTCGTAGCCTTGAGCCGTCAATTTCTCCAAATCTCGAGGCAGTTCAGGCCTTGTGCCGAGAGCGGCCTCGAATTCAGAGTCGTCGTATTCAAACGCCCCAAAGATATCGTCTGTGCTCTCGGCCAATTTACTGAACTCGGTTTCCGTGGAGAGCTTGTTGATGTGTGGCGATTCGAGGGCCAGCATCTCGTAGATCACGCACCCGAGAGCAAAGATATCAGTCTTGTGAGTGACCTCACCATCGTCGATGGCTTCGGGAGCCGACCAAGGACCCGTTCCGATGTAATATTCGTGGTCGTTCTTCTTCTTCAGCTGCTTGTTCAACTCCAATGTGACGCCAAAGTCACAAAGCTGGACGTGGTCAAAGTTGCCGTGAATCAAAATATTGGCCGATTTGAGGTCTCCGTGGAGTAAATGTT
>NC_081441.1:1377731-1387713 GCF_007210705.1 Tigriopus californicus | reverse complement strand
TCAAAGTTGCCGTGAATCAAAATATTGGCCGATTTGAGGTCTCCGTGGAGTAAATGTTTGTCCGTGTGGAGATAATGTAATGCCTGGGCGATGCTTCGGACGACCTTGAGGATGTTGTCCGCTTTCAATGGTCCCTTCTCCTCCATGTGTTCAATCTCTTCCTCGCGAAGCTCCTCGATGATGTCCAATAAGGACATGTCGCCCTTCTCAATGGCCAAGATCCGGGTGCCGTCCGGATCGCGCTTGAAGCCTCGGAATCCGATGATGTTGGGATGGTCCAGGCGTTTGAGGATCTGGGCCTCTCTCTCGATTCGCTCGACCACATCGCGCTCGGGTGCCTGACCCACGCGCTTCGTGATCTTCTTGATGGCCCAGGGCGATCGCTCTTGACCGCTGGCTTGGGGGGATCGCTGGTAGAGCAACACTTTGACACCTGTCAGAAGGACAATGAAAGAGTAGCTAGTAGAAGGGCTAAGTAAGTCAGGGCGTGGGTAGTACATATCGCACCAGGGACCTCTCTCTATCTGTATTGACGGCGAGCCACAATCAGGCCATTCCGTACACGTAGTGGCTTTGACGGTTCATCTTATTGCTGGGTGAGCCAAATCCCCGGTCATGGATATCAGCATGTTCGTATCAGCTTGTTCGTCCAACCTTGAGCCTTGCTAGCCCTATCCTACCCCTTTGAACCAACCCCCTATTTAGTCGGGGTCTCATGACTGCTGTTGCAGAATGCCGGACGGGCTGGCCATCTCACGGGTCAAGCCAGGTCCATAGTCAAGCCCGGGCAAGCACCCCATCCCTAGACAGGACCCTCGCAGCTCAACTGGCAGGCCAGCCTCAACCGCTCCTCCGGGGCCGGCCGAAAAAGGAAACCTTGACAGGGGCGGGGTGTGTCCCCGCCCGGCCCACGGAAACTCGAAATCCACGGGTCAACCAGGCCATTTATGCCCTATTAGGGAGGGTCATGAAGGGGGGCCCCATGCAGTACGTACCTGTGCCATAACCCAGTCGGGCTAGATAGGGCGAGGGGGGGATTTGCAGCATATGGCGGGTGGGCCCGCCGGGCGTGGCACAAGGCGTGGCTTCCATGGCCGAAGTGGTGCGGCTGCGCGTTCGTTGACCAATGGGCGTCAAAAATCCGTCCATCATGTTGATCGTGAGAGGATGGGAGAGCGAAGCTACTATGTACGTATTCTAGGGTGGTCGGAGAATCGAGAATCCGGACGGCGCTCAACTTTGAATCGTCAATCCAATCAATCCCTACGTACATGCTACTAGTATACTAGCAGCATTAAGGGCCGTGCATTGGCTGGCCAGCAGCCGAAGAACATGATGGCACTCAGCGTGACGAACTCCCATTGGGCTGGATGGAAGGTTCGAGCGGAAAATCAGGGATGAACCAGGTCCGCCCACCCTCAAAACGGCTCCAAACACCTGTGGGATTCAACCGGTATTGGTCCAGGCTCAGGCCAGGGCGGGATGGATCCATAAGGACACGCACTCAAAATACGGATTTGACCCACTGATCTGTACCGTCACGCTTTATGGAGCGTGACTGAACCGGGGATGACCTGAACCCGCTCCAGCCGCACCAGCTTCTTGACTGATGGCACGGATTCAGCCCAAGAAACCTGCCCGTCCCCCCACGGCTTCACCCACCGTACGGTGGCCTACGGTGGTCATCTTGGGTGGCCTGTGCCCGCCCACCTGGGGCCGACCTCATCCCTCTTAGTCCCACCCATTATGGTCACGCTAGTCAGCACTCGCGTGAAACACCGGAGTGTCATCATTATTATTCTTTTTGGCCAGTGATCAGTGATCCCCCGGGAGGTGCGTGTCCCTGCCCGCTCCAATCTGAGGAAAGCCCGCACGCATGCACAGACGGACGGGGGAAAAGGGACCCTCCCTAACAACCAGTGTGTGTGTTTGTGCGTGCCACTCTCCGAGGTGTCACGCACTCAAGCTAGTCCGTCAGTCGAGGTCGGTGGTCCGGATCCCAGGCTGGGCCTCATCGATCGTCGTCCCCCAGGCCCAGACAGGCCTGGGCCCCGCTAATCACTCCCCACCTATACCTTCCTACCTGTCTGGCATTGGATTGGCCGTGCATGGGCCCTGCCTCAACCCCGGGGTTCAAAACTTCAGGTAAGCCGATTTGGCATCCATACACAGGTGCGCCCACACCCCCTCACCCAGCTTGGGCCGGTTTGGGGGTTGGGTCGGTCTCCACCCGCTCATTAACCTATGATCGGCGGGCAATGTTGACTGGCCTCTTCCGATGGACCCGTGGGAAACATTGCAGCCAGCATGATGAAGCCTGGGCCAACGATGCCGCGAGGCTAGCCGTGCCGTCACTGGGGCTTCAGACATATGACCCTTCTCATTCGCTCCGTGTCAGTTCACACAGGTCAGTTCACAGGTCAGTTGAGCGGGGCTGAAACGCCACTTTCAGCCCTACCCCCCCAAGTTGTGCCTAGGGTCCATGGGAGGCTTTCAACTCCTAGGACAGATTAGGTTAGCCTACGTCGCCTGCGTTCAATCGTCAAATGAAGGCCACACTCAGCCCGCACCCCAATGAAGAAGCTGGACTGGTTATAGGGGTAGACTTGGTTATTTCAAGGTCTGGGCGCCAGTCCCATCCCCTTTTTTTTTTAACCATATGATAGCCTACCTACCACTACCCCCCCAACACCACCCATTGAACCCGCCTCCGTCAGATCCTTTTTTCGGGCGGGGTGGGGCGCACTCAGGAGAGGTCCCGTGGAGCTGGCTAGATCTGTAGGCGGGCTCGCTTGACCTGAGGCCGGTTTTTTAAAGTGCGTACCTCGGAGTGAGGGGCTTGGACTTGAACCGGTATGCAAATCCACTCGCCCAAGTGCTGAGCGAATGTTCTTTCTGGGTCACGTCCAAGCCTTAACTCGGAGGTACGAGCGTAGCGTTGAAAAAACTCGCCTCTGCTATGATTGAAAAAATATAGACCCGGGTTGGTGCTACCAGGAAGACTTCGTGTAAACTCGTTAGCCGACGCTCTACGGAGTGTCTCCGTCGATAAATATTGACCCAGTGGGTTACAATTTGGGGGCGATGGTTTCATTCGTGAACCTTAGCAGGATCGACTCGTGCCCCAGACTGAGATGGGCAATTAGTACTGATCTCAGCCAGCTGAATAGGACAGGTTATCTAAATCTGATAGCTCAGGGTGTCGCTTTAGAGAGCCCACCCTCCACCATCAGGCCCAGTGGAGGTCAAATGTTCGAATATATGTCGAGGAGTAACGTAGTAGAAAAAAAATAATATGATGAAAAGCAATCCAACCCCAATTGATGCTGCTACTTCAATCGTATTCGTGAAAGGTGATAACGGCCAGCATTAGCAAATTGGAGCAATGATACAAATCATAATGTAGGAATCAGCTGGCACATCGATACTCTGACCTTATATAATATTTAACGTTTAGTCTTTTAATATATATGTATGTTTATTGCGATGTATTGACATCCAGTTCGCTAGAAAATCTTAGTTGGTGGTGGTATGGGTGTAAATAGCTTTGGCCAAGTTGGCAGCCATTTACATTACAGATTAAGAAGCTCTTGATCCTGCGATTGACCTTCCCATATCCCCTCACAAAATCTGAAAAATAATAGAAGCCTCGCTTCTGCCTTTTCGGCGCTCGATGCTTATTTAGGAATCTTTTCGTGGTTTTTGTTCTTGGTTATTTTATCAATTGAACTCAAAAATGACATAAGAGCGACAATGTCGGGGAAATCAAGGTGCTCTTTTTGGTTCAAACACAAAGTTCGCAACACCCTTTTCTTATCGGAATCGTTTGTATCCCTTCCTAAGTGTTTGGTTGGCGTGAGAGGTTGAAATTGCCTTTTGACATACCCAGGTTGGCCCCGATTTCGATTGTATTATTTGCTCCAGTTACCTCTGGAAGGGAGGGGGCTCGGAGCCAAAATATTTGGAGGGACCATTAATCCAAATGGTATGAGCAATGGCACAAAACAAAACTACTAAAGTTTATTTCACAATTATAAACATGAGCCTACAATTGTACGTAGGTAAAAACCACTTGATCTCCAGTCATTGGAATGCCATTGTACAATCATGTGTCATTTAGTTGTCTGGTTTAATGGAGAAAAACGTGTCTAAAGCGCGACATGCCTCAAACATGTGCAATTGAAACAAAATGCTGATTTCGTAGTGGTACATTCAGCAACCAATCCAAGATTCACGTTGATCTTAGTTGTCTACTGATCTACTACCATTTATTCAAACATGCAATTCAAAATCCCAATAAGGGTCCACTATTTTCTAATCCAAAGCAATCATCAGAAATTTTTATGCCGAAAAGGAAAAATCTCTCTCATGTTCTGGTTCCATTCGTTGCCATGTCCAATAGTTAGTTTGCAGTATTGCCAGTACAATACAGACCAATACAATGGTCAGTCCACAAGGAGGAATATAATGGCTCTCGACGCTCAGTGCACGACACTGAGTAATCAGACTTCAGAATCTCAGTCGTGCCGACCATGATCCAATTTGGAGCCAATGTCACAGAAAAAAGGGAACGCCAATGTGGAGCCCCCCTTCCCTCCAAAAAATAAGACAAAAACGACCATGGAAGCCAGAAACAACAACAATCACTCTCATTCTCCAGACCAACTCCTTTTCGGATAAAATATGAATTAGCTTGATTTGTGTCACCAGAACACCGGACAGGATGTGTTGGGTTTTAAAAGCGTTTTTTGTCCTTGCATTTATGACTCACAAGAATTAGTTCTCTCCCCGTTAACCGTGTTTCCAACGATGTTTTCCAATAGAATGGCAAGAAAGCTAGCCCGAATGTTGCCATCTAGGCCCAGCTTTGCGTTTGGCCGCATGAGCACAAAGCACCAAGCACTCCTCCTAGTTTGTCTGCAGCGAAAGGACGATCGGCCAAAAAAAAAAGAAGATAATCATAATCATGGTTGTAAATGGGCGGGGTTAATGCAGTGTTTCTAGACCGTAATGAGAGTTGTTTGTGGGAGGGATTGTGGTGGACCCCCCCATCGATTATTGTGTTCTCCATTTTGATTGGTAGTGTTCTGTAAACCAAATTCAAATAGCTTTTGACTTGAGTGGAACTGGCAGCATGTCAGCTCTGCGCCATTTGTTCATTCATTCATTCATCCATCCACTGAGTCGCTCGCTCGACTTGCTTACCAAGGGGTCTGAAAGGACTCGACTGACGAGAAGTTCCATGTTAGTGGAACATTCGCATGTTGGATTGATCGCTTATTGTAGCCCACCATTGAAGTGGCAAAATGAGCCCCTTCAAGCGTTTCAAAATGATTACGAGTTCCTCGGGAATGATGGTTAGGTATGCCATCCAAGACTTCAACGAGGACTTTCTTTCAGTTGAAACGAGACCAGCCGACCAGAATTTGGGTGCTAGGTCGTGGTAGATGACACTGCCCTAGAAATGGAGCCGACACAAGCAAAGGCTCCAAGGGGACTGACTCAAGGGGAGTGGCACGACAACATTGGACCTTGTCCCTCTGTCGAGAGCTAGCTGGATAAGGGCACAACTAGGAAAAGGGGTTAATAAATTTGTGGAAGAGGTACATACCGCGTGCGTCCACATTCGTCGCGAGGTGAGTCATTTGTTGAACTGGGATCGTAAATAGGGATTCCTGTTTTCCAGATTGTGGGTGATCCGTCAAGATGGTGAGAATGATATCGGTCCACCATTTCTCGAAGCAAGACACGTCGGAGTGCCCCGCTCCGAGTGCCATGGTCATGGCGGGATCGACGACCCTGGTGTTGGCCACGGACTTGCAGGTCTTGGAGGTCAGAGATTTGGAGGCACACTCGAGAGTGACCCACTCTTTCCAAACGATAGATAGGGTTCACGATATCCTCCATTGTCCAGTGGGTAACTACTTGGCCACACTGGAGGGGTTCCCCGGTGATCCAGGGGCGAGTGTCCGAGTCTACCTGAATTGGCACGACCTCAAAGTGAATAACGCACCGATCAAGCCTCGCATTGCCTCGCACGTGACTCCCAGCTCCCAGAACAATGGCCCCGTGTTTGTAGATATGATCGAATTCCCCCAAAGGGATTGTCCCCATCAGATCGCCGTGTGTTCAAGCACCGGGAACTTGATCGTGGGGGCTGCCAATCTCTTGATCGTCTACAAGTTTGTCACCAAAGTTCACGAGGTCACCAAGTCGTCTTTTGTGGATTTCCACGAGTGTTTCCACGTGTTCCATAATTTTGTGCCCAAGGAGATCGGTCTCTGCGAAGATGTGATCGCGTGCTTGTCAGCCAATGAGATCCACGTGTTCAAGGTGAAGATTTCCGACACCACCGCCACTCACAGCAATGGTTCTTCGTCGTTGGACGACGAACGGAACCTACGAAGCATCAGTGTGTATAGCTTCACGTCCGATTCGGAGCCTAATAGTATGCTTCTGGAAGGTGTGGCTCGACGAAGTTCCATCAGTGGGGATGATACGGATTCGGAACGGGATGGATCCGTTAGTTTTTGTAAGTCAGGCTCCAAGATCAAGAATATCACGCAAGCCAGGCAACAGGATTCGGAGAATGGCGAGGCGCATCTAGAAGGATACGTGGGGAACGTCAAACTCCACCCTAATCATAGATTCTTCAACGATCCCAATTTGTCCATGATCCACATTCCAGAGATTGAAGCAGCTAACCGTGAAAACAACTCTTTGATCAATGCACCCAAAATCCTAGAGGAGACTCTGGGTCCTTGTTCCGCACCAGCAGACCGCCCCACCACTATCAAGTACATCCACCACCACGTTGATCCAGGAGCCAGAGGGGGCGACTTTGAGGCCGAATGTGTCACTCTAGTCCATTGCAGATTGACCAAGTCGGAAGAAGGCCATGACCAATTCAAGAATCTAAACATCAAGCCCGTCTTTTGGCGCGAATATCGAGTGAGAAAGTCAATGGGCGCCACGGCCTCCATTCCAACCTCTAGCAATGGTTCTAGCCTAGGACCCTCGTTCAACGTGATTCAACATCCTTTACAGTCCATGTTCCACGTCCATCTGATGTCCATTACCACATGTTTCACGTCTCAAAATGAAGGGTACCTGTATCATGTGCCTGGTCATCTAAGAAAACCTGGAAAGGGTTGTGGAATCCAACGAATCGCCACTTATCCATTCACAAGTCCCGTGGGGCAGATTGTGCTTGAACCAACCTTGCTTCACGCCCTAACTGACGCTGGCTTGGAGACATTCACGCTCCGATCAGGGTATCATACTGTTCTAGAGGCCGAGAACGTCAACAACAAGACCTGTGCCTGTCCATTGACCGATGACAACCCAATTTGTTTGGTTGGTCTGAGACCCTTTATTGGGGCAAAGTTGTTGAAGGTGTCCGACTCGAGATTGGTCATTCTGGCACGAAATGACGGGAGTGCAGGATTGGCCACATCTCCCTTGAGTCTGAGGGCTCCCACTCAAATGGGCGAGGAGGTAGCACGCACCAATAAGAGCCAAGATAATCACCTCAAATGGACTCTGTATTCCCTAACCTTACCTAGTCATGCTGGCTTCCACCAGGACTTGATGCAATTGGCCAATATGAACAAGACCATAAGCCCGCAAGGCTACTTTCAATTGCTCTCTGAGGGCCATATCGCTTTGAGGGCCTCATTGCATCACCTTTCTTGGGCCCTAGCCACTTCAAAGAACCTCAAAAGTGTCCAAGACAAGCTGACTCAAACCAAAGAAAACTACGAAACGAGTTGCATGGAACTGGCCGACTACTATTTGACGAGTGAGGATGAGCAAGAATGGAAGCAAGCCTTGCCTTACTACAGAATGTCCGGGAAGAACATGGTTGAAATTCTCGACCACGTGAAGAAAACATTCCCCGACGAAGAAAACTCACCATTAAGGCCTGGGGTGGTTCATTACGTAACCGAGGTAGTATTGCGACCCACCAAAACTGAACGAGATCTGGATGCCAATTTGGCGGATGTGGTCATCGAGTTGCTGGGCAAGGGATCATTAGAAACCTTGGCCCATATAGTCCTGAAGTCTCCCACTTTTCGAGGTTTCAAAACAATGAAGATCTTCAAATTCTTTCAAGAGGCCTTTAAGCAAGACGTACTGGGAGCTGAACACAATGCCAAGTTGGTTCTGGCATTTGCCGTGCTCAGTGTGGACATGAACCAAACTCAAGCCATCCATGATATCCTGCTTCAAAGTCGACATTCCATTGCCGTTGCACTCTCGGATATTCTGATCGAGAACCAAGAAATGCTCTTGGACACTTCCAGCGGTTCAGAGGGTATGGTGGATAACTTCTCCGATCTGGCCTTGCTCATTCGAGACACGTGTCCAGAAATGTTCATGGAGGTCCTCGTGAGCCTCATCAAAGGCCGAGTGTTCACCTTGTCCACGATCCTTCAACTATTCATTGGCTCATTCGTGTCCATGTCTAATATAGTGGGGGAGGCCACACAGAATACTGCCATGCTTCAGCTTTTCCTCGAGACCTACTTCACCGAAGAACTGGGCGATCTTGAACGCATCCAATTGGACATTGAACAGGAGCAAGCCGTTCAGACCCTCATTCGCTCCTATCTAACTAGCCTCTCCGTGCCTGTCAGGTTTGGCGACAAGAATATCGACACCGACATGTTCGGCAATCGAATGGAGTTCTTGGACAAACTGCCGCCATTTAAAGACGACGGCTCCAGCGCCAAAGAGAGCCTAGAGGAGGTGGATTCTCCCGAGTTTTGGTGTCAGAACAGTTTGCTCAAGCTTCAATCCATCCTCTGCTGTGCATCCTTGGCCTTACCATCATGCAAGAGAACTGTCCTCAGTTTCTTGGAGATGTACCCGAAGATTGTGGGCGCCAACGCCCTCCGGATTTTGAGCTCCGATTCGAGCACGGCCATCCCTATTTTGGCCAAGGATCATCCCGGTATCGTTTTGCCTTATTCCAAAGAGGTCACACTGAGCCTGGAGGATTGGCAGCTTGTCCTTCAGTGTCTCCAAGATCAGCTCAATTCCGATGTGGACCACCCAATGCACGAAGGCTGGTATTCAGCCATGCAAGAGGTCTTGGATCACTTGGCGCAGACGCTCACCTTGGATGATTTCCTCCACATCCTCCCTGGAGGGCCACACGCCAATGAGGAGTTTCAGGGGTTCATCCAAATGTGCGGCAAGAACCAGCAAGCCAACGAGATCCAGAACCTCATCGTGGCCACAGGACATAAGCTCCTGTCTACTTTGACCTTGTAAAAGAAAACCCCGACCACGGCACAACCATGAGCAACACCTTTAGATATTATTTGCACCAAATAAAAATATAACACGAGAATATTTTACATGACAACTTATGATGAATGACTCTGGTTTATGTCTTGTTTCAAACCAATTTTGCTGAAATGGAAAGAAAAAAAAAACACAAGATCATGAACATGTAACTTGGAATAAGTTTCGTTGAGTGATGGACCGAAACTTTCTTATATCTTTTCGTTTCTACCTACTCAAACGGAAAGCAAATGAGTACGAACAGATTGAAGCATTCGAGATGATCTTTTGTTCTGCTTGTTGGTCTCAAATGCAGGAAATACTTGAATTCATATAGACATTATTGACACCATTGCTCCGTGTCACTAGATTTTTTTTCACGTTCTATTGACTAGTAATCGATATTCAAACGGTCCTTCGAAGTAAAATGACGTGGAACATCGAATCCATGAGTATATGGAAATCCGTATGTGAATATTTTTTCTGACTCGATATTTTTCGCTTAGACCGTCAGATGGCGCTTGTTAGTTCTCTCCCTACACGTAGTCCCTGTTCTTCCAGCAGAGAGCCGCTCTTCCTGACTATCTCTTTTCATCCATCCCTCCGTCCGTCCATCCATCCATCCATCCATCCACACCACACCAATAGCAGCTCAGGGAGTATGTAGGCGAGCAAAAAGTATCCTCTATAT
>NC_081441.1:1326262-1377695 GCF_007210705.1 Tigriopus californicus | reverse complement strand
GGGAGGGGTGTTGTGCTGGCTACGTAACCTCTCTCTTAAATCCCCGTGCATGCCTTGGAGTCGAGCGAGTCGATCGGGTCGCATTCTCCGTGTGCGCAAGCTTCGCCTGGGATCGCCGTCAGGGACCCTCGAACTCTGCCTGGAAGAGCCAAACTGGAATTTCATCCACCAGGGGAACACTTGCGAGATATTTTGAACACACGATGAGCCTGTACATTTAGCAAGGTGGTGAGTGTAAATTTTCTGATTTGGAGCATGATTTATTGTTTATTGTTTTGAGTTCAATCAAATGGCCAAAGGCACGAAAAAAACGTCCTAGATTTCTGAGGCTTGGCCCTAGTGCTCGAAAAGACGAGTAACCCTAGCCCTCGTTAGAGGGAGCTCATCCCATCACCACAAAATGGCGACGTAAGACCAGGAAAGTGAGGAAGACACTCAACCAAATCCGGATTTGGGGACACGAACTGGGAACAAATCGAGCCCAGGGTGAGTTGAAATTAACCTTTAGGCTTTCTTCTAGACACTCTAAGCCATTACAGGGGTCAGATACCCACCCAAGGTCTCGAAAATGGGACTCGAAAATAGCCTTATGTACGAAGGGATGGGGGTCCGCTCTCGCCGTTGTCGAGCTGCGGTGCAGGAAGGATCGGTCGATCGTCAAAACAAAATTTAAAGGGCCACCCACATCAGCGTCCAAGTGGATTCGAGTCTCAATTCAATGAAGGTCGGATCGGACAGTCCAGGATTGATGTCTTTGATTTCGTGGATGGTCGCAAAGCACTCATTTAACATATAGAGGACAAATTACACTGATCTGAAGGGATCCACCTGCCACTGAGTTTTCCGTAGAATGGGTTCATGTATTGTGCCCATTGGCTTGGTTAGGCCCCAATTAGTCTGTTCAAATGGATACGGAACAATTCTTAAGGCTTTGAACTGAATGGCCTGCGAGTTCACATCGCTTTATTTGAATGGCCCCCTCAACAGGAGGCGATAGCTCAAAGTGATACTTTTAAAGGCAGAGACGAAATTGACGCGCGAGTTGCGTCAGTTTTGACTTCGTGCGGTCGTTGCTCGTTCAGAAATTCGGAGGGACGGCCATTATTTTGACAAGGTATTCAACGAGTTGGATTTCATGAGGCCTAAATCAGCGTCGATGGGTGAGGGAGGAGATACATTTGGATGCACCTTTCACGGGAAAATCGAAAAAAACAAACATCCATTCACAATTCATACTGACCTTGAATACTTTTGACAACTAATTCGTTCTTTGACAATTTCACTTTCCATTAATTATTTGACAAAAACTGCGATTTTGTGATTTGCCAAAATCAAAAATCGATGCTAACCAGGGATGATCAACCCTTTCTGTTTGGCGAAGCTCGACCTATTTCGTGTATTGTGATATTGTTTTGAGAGTAAATTATGGTCAAATATCTAAAGTTAGGGTGGAGCCACTTTAGGATTTTTGGCTCTTGGTTTCGATTTTTTTCCATCAAGATCTGATCCTGCCTTGTACTATAAACCAGTAAGTACAATGACCTACTGACGCAACAATTGCCCGACCTTCAATTTTGAAATGGGAATGATTTTAGTCAGTATTGTTTGAGTGATTGGCCATGATGCTCTAATCAGCAGAATGGTGTCTCGCTTCAGCTCAAAGAAAGAGCTGGGCCAGATTAACTTGGTTTTTAAGGAAAAGTAAAAACGAACATTGTTTCTGCAGTAAATTTTGATTCTCCGAACCAATATGTCAACCCTCATTAAGCATTGCCAATACAAGCCAATCCCTCGAATTATCGTCATATTTCTCTGGATGGAATATCTGTTTTGATGAAAAGAATATCTGCTCTGATGTTGCGTTCTTGAATGATGGTAATTACTCAAGAAAAAAATGCTCGAGATAATCTTCAAAATAGTAAACCAAGTCAACATTTAAGTTTGCGAGCTGTCTAACAAGATTTCCCAAAGGGTAGAAAAGCAATCCGTCCTCGAGTGTTGTTTGATCAGCACTTCAAGGCAATCGATGTTCTCGAGTTTACTCAAGTCAACGAACATCGAATGAAAGATGCATAAAAATGTAAATGAACTTGGTTAGACAAGTGTGGCTCGATGCCATATTTGAATCGTCAAATCCATGAAGCCATTATATGCTTTTCAACAAAAGACGAAGATGAAACTCGGCAAGCAAAAACTAATGGGAAATCCTTTCTTCCTTAGAATTCTATATTTCTTAACTGTTTGGTATTGAAAATAGTCTCTATGAAATAATGTGAACAGTGACTTCCTCTCCTCTCTTTTATGGCTCGTGCTCCCTCATTGTTCAAGGTGCTGCCCTCTATACGCCAGCTGTTTCCAAGTCAGACTTGGACAAATTACTAAAAACAGTGCAACCACACGCTTGGTCTGAGCTGAAATTGACCTAAAACACAGTTTTTAACAAACATAGGATTCATTTTTAAATCTACAAAGCAAATGGCACAAGGTTACTCTTAATTATGTATTAGAAAGGTTGCGAAATGCTAAGATTGTCTTTTTCAACCCCTGCCGCCAAACAAGCTTTGATAGGTCAAATATCATATCAAATCCAAGCATAAAAAATGGAAGGAATTATTCATGCGAATCGCCTTTGGGATTACAGGATGGCCCATTTTAAATGTATTTTTTAGAAGTACTATAACTCATGAATTACTTCATGAAACAGTACCAAACTTGAGGCATATAGCACCATCAATGTCTAACATACCAACCAGATTTTTTCACACTTTTTGTGATAAATTTGATGATGATCTTGATTTGGAACAAGAACAGTCGGTGAACTCAATCTCCTCTGAGACATTGAACCATGCTTTCTCTATGGCAGTCACAAGGTCGTCCTGCTCTTCGTGGTTGTCATTTCCTGATCGTGGAGAGAAGGCTCTGGCAGAAAATTTGAAATTGGTTACAAGGAACTAAAATTTGAAATACCCAAGTGCGAATATCCCAAAGGTCAAAGGACATTTGAAATGGGCTACCCTCTATAATCTCTCGAAAGGTGAAAATTCAAGTTGAATCTAAAAATGGGATTTCCCTTTTTGTCTAGACTCTTTAGGCAGGATTTGGCAACACTGCAAATATTTTTCAAACGGAGAGAAAGTGTTCTTGTGAGCTAACTAATGCTTGGGCGAGTCCGGACTCGAGTCCGAGTGCAGTCGAGCTTTCTTACTCGATTTTGGAGAAATTGGCCGAACTCGAATCTTTTAGAGAGGACGCGAGTTTGGACTCGTCAAGAAAATTTATTCATTGTTTCCTAGAATTTCGCAAGACGAGTCGTTTTCCTAGACCTGACTGTAGTAGTAGACTCGAGTCCTCTAACTTGAGTCTTTTGCCGGACTCGGCGAGTCCTACAAAAAGTTTTAAGAAAATTGGAGAACTTGTACGTACGAGTTCGACTTTTGCCGGATTCGCCCCAGCACTAGAAGTGACGTAGAAAACAAGTAGCTAAATTGGTGTTATGAAGCAAAAGTGGAAACCTGCTCCATGCAGACATTTTTTTTTTTTAATAAATTTCAATTGGTCAGCTTGTTTTAGTGAGCAGTATCGTATTGAGCCAAAGTAGTTGTTGGCTGGGGCAAGGTCATTTTTTGAATTGTTGCTCCCCTAAAAACCTAAAATCAGTCCTACTTCATTTTGCACTTCTTTTTTTTCACTTTACAAGCCCTGTATTCATGGATGAAGAAAATCAAAGATAATCACGGAATTTGTTCGTCGGGTTGATGACGTTGTCCCCACTAGTGCTCTTCGTAGTCCTCACTTTTGTCGATTAGAACTTAGTATTCGAGTGCAGCGCCATCCAGTGGTCAAATTGAATAGTGATGCTTTTGTGTCTTCCTTGACTCGTGCAACTGTGGCCTCAATCGGTTTTGACGACCAATCGATAGCTCTGTGTGTCTGTAATTTATGGCCATTTTTCCACTTTTATTCAGAGACAGTTAGTCAGTCTTATATTTTTGGCCTTTTTTTCTACTTTTTATCTCTCGCTTGGGAAGTGATGAGACCAGTCACTATGTCTTCAAAGCGTTCATTAACTAAATGTTACGCGTGGACCTCGAAAGAAAAAAGTTAAAACCTAAAAAAAAAGAAACCTCGAGACAAACTCCCGACTTTTTTCTCTTCTTCTAGCCCTTTTTCCACTTTTTTTCACTATTTTTCACATGCTAGGACATTTTTAGCCCCATTTATTTTCATTTGCGTCCGTATCTGCTTCCTTCTTAACTTGCTGTTTCTTGTTTGGGACCTTTTCACTTACTTGTGTGGAGCTTGATCAGACGAACAATTAAATTCTCAGCCAGAACCTTTTAGCATTTTTCTCGTTTGGATTTTCATTGGCTCTACTAACAGCTGCAAAGAATCTAATCCCCAGTATAATTAAAATGAAAGATTGTGATTTGTATAGCTGTTGCCACTTAAACTTTGTACAATATTAGGTCCATCAGCGAATTGAATATATTAATTTCAACTCCCTTTTTTCAGTTTGGGAAAGTCTGCCCGCGGCACCAAAACAGTAGGCTTCAGAAGACTACCAATTGTTTGATTTTAGTAAAATATACAAAAATATTACGCGAGGCATGGAACAGGTTTTGGGCAATCTTTTGTTGCCCGTTGCCTGCCTTCTGTTTCTATATATATTGACCCAAAGCTTCAGCAAACCCACTTGTCAACAAAGGTGATATGCTTTGGCGAACGTCAAAAATGATATTGAGTTGCAGTCACATTTGCTAACTATCAGCATTTCATAACAATACGAGCCAACATCTTTTGATTCTTCTTCTATAATGTATACTAGAGGGCTCTGGAGATTAGACTCGTCATTACTAGTGAATTTGTATTTTTTTTAGCTTGAACAGCCGCCATGGCGCAAACCGTTGGAGATACGGAGGATTGCAATTGGTCTTACCCTGGGTCAAACAAGAATGTGCCCTCCATCCGAGTGTTTCGTCCCACTTGGGACGAATTCAAGGACTTTAATAAGTACCTCAAGTACATTGAAGATCAAGGGGCTCACCACGCCGGCTTAGCAAAGGTAAGGCCAAACGGCGTTTTGTGACTCCATCGGGTGTTTTTTTTTTGTTTTTTTTTGCACTTGGCGCTTATTATGTCGACTGCAGATACTTGTGCAGATACTTGTGTATTTGACTCACGAGTGTTTCGTTCTGAGGGTTGAGTCCCGGAAATCAGTCCTCCTATCCATGAATCAGTGGAACAAGGATGGGGATGCTAAGCTTCAGAATTAACATTTTGGAAGTGTGTCAATGCATTGCAGTTTTCTCTAAAGTGAAACTGGCCCCAGATCATTGCAATTACTCACTTCAAATTTCAGCTCAATCGAACGATTGGGTCAACAGTTATGCCCTCTCAAGGTATAGTACACAAAAGAGTACAGAATGAATGATTCTGGTAATTAAGTACCGTTAGAGGGCTAGCGCATTCATTCTGTGAAGAGTTATGTAGTGAGCTTTTAAAGGGAAAAACTTTTTTTTCCACTCATTTGATTGAGCGGAAAATGAAAAAAGGTAGTTTTAGTGACCTGGGGTTAGTCACATTTGAAGCAGAACGCAATGCATTCACAGATCGTTGATGTTTGATTTGACGGATTGATGAAGTAGCGATCTAGGAAAGTGCAACGATGGAAAACAAACACGGGTCAAGTTTCTCGATGCTCGCGAAAACAGCGTTTTGGTTCAATTGAATGGTGTTATTGAATATCCTCTTCCACTTTAGATCATTCCACCCAAAGAATGGGTTCCCAGGAAGAACGGTCCGAATTTTGACGAGCTCAATATCAAGATTCCGGATCCAATTTGCCAAGTGGTGAATGGCAATCGGGGCATCTTTCAGTCCATCAACGTCAGGAAGAAGGCCATGACGTCCAAGGAGTTTCACAAACTGGCCATCAGTGATCGATATCGAACACCCTCGTTTCAAGACTACGAAGATCTCGAACGCAAATATTGGAAAAATGTCACGTTCGTGTCTCCGATTTATGGAGCGGATGTGGCTGGATCCGTCACCGACGACGATTGCAACGTACGAGAACGTAGCTTTTTTTTTTGTTTTTATTTTTATTTATTTTTTTGTTTTTGTTTATTTGGCAATCAATGGCAATCAAAAGAATCTGACATCGATGGGAACAATCTATTTTTAGGAGTGGAACATCCAACGCCTCGGGTCCATCTTGGATTGGATCAACGAGGACTACAACGTGCAAATTGCCGGCGTGAACACGGCCTATCTGTATTTCGGGATGTGGAAAACTACCTTCGCGTGGCACACGGAAGACATGGATCTACATTCCATCAACTATCTTCATCACGGAGAGGCCAAGTTCTGGTACTCGATCCCGCCCAGTTATGCCCGGAGATTCGAGCGAATGGCCAGAGGTCTGTTCCCGAATCTCGAGAAGGATTGTCCGGCATATCTGAGACACAAGATGTGTCTGATCTCGCCCAACATCCTCCGCCAAAACTCGATCCCATACAACAAGGCAAGGCCCACCACCATCAATTTGTTCAGTCAAACACCGATCGATAGCTCAACGGACTCTTGACCCTTTCTTGTTCCAGATTGTCCAAAAGGAGGGGGAAATCATGATCACTTTCCCCATGGGATATCACAGTGGGTTCAATACCGGCTACAATATTGCCGAGTCCACGAACTTCGCCACGGAACGGTGGGTGGAGTACGGAAAGCGGTGCACTCGATGCTACTGCAAACCCGACACGGTACAAATCTCCATGGAGACGTTTGTGAAGCGCTTGCAACCCGAAAGATATGACAATTGGTTGGCGGGACAGGATTATTCGCGACATCCGGAAGAGCCCGACGCCAGACTCACCGTAGCCCCTCCACCGTCGATTGAAGAGTTTCTCCAGAACAAGTCCAATCACGATAAACTGATCCCGCAGTGCATGTTGGAGCCCGGCCATGGTAAGAAACGCAGACATCCAATCCACACGAAGAAGAACAACAATCAGGAGGAGGGCGAGGAGGAGGGCGAACCCATGGCCACGAGGGCGGAACGGGATCACTTGGAAGACATCTGGGTGAAAGCGGGAGAGATGGACCCCGAGGAAATCAGTTTGGGTGACGAGTCCAATGGGAAAAAGAAGAAGAGGAAGCTGAAGGTATTGCTCACCGATGTCATGGAGGGCATGAAAGAGGCATCCAAGAAGAAGAAGAGGACGAAGAAGAAGGTCCGCGAGTCTCCCTGGGAAATCACGCCGTCGAAAGTGATTTCCGATCCTGCTGAGATCATCCCGTCGCCACTGATCAAGAGCGACGAGAATGACGAAAAACCTAGTATTATTACCTCAAGTTTCAACCACACCTTCTTCAATTTGATGCAGAACAAACACCTCATGCTGCCGAGCAAACCGTTGCCTCAAAGTGATCTCAAAGAGGAGACGGTGGAAAATGCGCTGAAAACCGAGCCTGACGTTCTCCAAGGGGCGCTGAAGGCCTCGTTTAGCCCTGAAATGGGGTCGGGCGACTCCACCAGCAAGTGGATGACATCGCTCAACGGAGTGCCCAATCCCAAGTCAAAGAAGAATAAAACGCAGAGCCGGAAGAATGGGGGGGAGTCCAAGGTGCCCAGTTTGAGCCTCGCCGAGACGATTCTCAAGCTGCAAAGTCAGTTGATCTCAAAGAAAGCCCCGCCTGAGCCCTACCCACCCATGGCCAGTAGTGTGGCCGTCGTTCACAACAATAAGGAACCCATTCCGAGGAATGGCCTTCCTCCCGTCGTCACGGCTCAAAGGCCGCCCTCTGAGGTGCCCCGACCCACCATGAATCACATCCAAGTGACTGCCCAAAACCAAAAGTCCTTGCTGAAACCAAAGAGCGCTCTCATCCGGCCCAGCCCATTGAGCCATTCGACGAAACTAAAAAAGCCAACCCGCCTTTCGCGTCCAAGTCCAAACAGTATGGACCTCTTGAACAGCTTGCTACTCTCCCAACAACCGGTTGCTCCATCTCAGAACAGGGTGACTCAAGTCCAGATCTCTGAGAATGGCGAGCCTCCGACCATTTCGATACCTGACCTGCCCTCGACGGACAACCACCACGCCTCTTTTGACCCGCCCCCAATGGCGCCGTCGTCCGAGCTGGATCGAGTCCTAGCCTTGCATGGTATCCGCAAAGGCCTCGAGTCGCAGCCCTCACTTGGCCCGCCCGCATTCACCAATCCCCCTCTACCCTTCTCCCTTTCGCAACCCTGGCAACAGCCTTTACCCCGGGAGTCTCTACCCATGCAGTCCTACACAGCTCCCCTGGCCAATAATGGCTTTGGTGGTCACGAGACAGCCATGGCCCCAGTGCAATACCCGCAGCCTCCCCTAACCTATGCATCCCCCATGAGTAATGGCCATTCCCCACACCCACCCACAACGTTGGGCAGCCTTTCCCTGCAGGTCAATTCCGCTTCCCTCTCGTATCCTGACCCGAGGATGCAACCCATGCAATCGCCACCCCTTCAAGCTTTCACTACCACTTTAGAAGAGAACCCTCTGATCAAGCCAAGCTCGCCCAGGTCCACGCAGGTCATTCAAACCTCAATCCAAGTAGTCTATTCCCGCCAAGGCGAATGGTTTCCGCCTTGGCGATCCGAGCTCTGGATGACGGAGGACCCGCATTGGTCGTCGCAGGCGAGTGTGGATTTATCCGAGGGTTCTATGTTCATTCGAGTGGAAGGTCCCACGGGCATCAAGAAGTCGTTCAAGCTACCTTTTTCCAACATTTTCGCGTCCAAGAGCGGCGAAGTGGATTGGCCTCCGAGCATCGAGAAAATGGCAGATTGCTCGGATCTGGCCGACTGGGTGCTCGACATCTGCGTGAACCCGTGGGCGCATATCAAGGCTACGATCCGGGATCCGTGGCACAAGTCTTATTTGATGACCATTCCTGTGAAGTTGGCCGAATTATCCTGACCCCGGAGCAAAGCAGGCAGTCTGCGGGTCAAGAAACGGAAAGTGGGCAGGAAGAAGAAGAAGAAGGTGGTGGTAATGCGGGATGCCCTGTAAGTCTCAGTCTCTCTTGTTTTCTGCTGGATGCCTCAGGTGGTTTGAAAGGTGGCCTACCTTATGCCCTCTTTTCGGAGGCCCTCTCGAGTACAAAAATCAGTTGTCCCTTTAGGGAATGTCACGCCAGTGTCACAGGGCATTATTATAATCCAACGATACGATCTATTCTAGATGTGTTATTTCAAGGTCTGCGCTCAGCCTTGAGCCATTAATTATACACACATAATGTGAATTAAAAATCCAAGTATATTTGGACAAATAAAATCAAAATGGAAGGCAATTTTATCAGTCTTGTGCCTTGTTATTAATTCTGTGATTGTTTTAGAGACCTGGATAAAAAAGAGGGTTGTAGATTTTGCTGACTATCAGTTCCAAGAGCTCTTATGCTTTTTTTTGTTATTGTATGGTCAATCTTTAAATCTTGACAATACTTTCGTGTTTTTTTTTCTATTAGCATTGGCCGAATAAACATAGGCAAGCTTGAAATGTTTTATTAGGAACAATTTAACTTTTTTTAAATTTCAGTGCGTTTTTACAAAATGAAATCGTCTGAATCAACATTCTGAGTAGTCTGCCGTATTGGCGAAATATGCCCTCTTTTTGTTTTCCAACTCAATGTGCGCTTGTGTTGTCAGTTGATGAAGGTGCATTCAAGTATACCGTGAGATTAGTTCGAACATTCTGGTGAGTCGTGGGACAATGTTTCGCCAAAGCAGTACCATTAAAAAGTTTGTTGTGTTTTACTTTTATTTTTTGTTTGGTCCAGGTCATAACATTTTTATAAGAATTATTATTCCACTTGGTATACATTTCTCTGACACATGGGATTCAGCCGGGGTAGTCCTAAATGCTCATTATAGGTGCATCAGTCCCAGTCCTTATATTTTATTTAGTGGTTACGATCTTAATCAGCGTTTTTGAGGGACACTCCAAGGGCAGCTAGTTGTTCCACCCCCGAATCCAATGCCTGGCAGTTAGGGGAAGGAAGAGCTGAAAAATAAGGTAATAGTACTGAAGTGAAAAATAAAAGAAAAAAACATCAAAGTTCAAAGGAAAAATTGGCAGTATGAGTGGAGGGCTAGGACGAAGAGGGGTGCGGTGGGTGCCAGATCAGTTATTTTTGTAATCTTTTGCAGATGTAGCTACCAATTTTGTTGCACTCAGCCCCCGATGCAGTCATGTATTCTTCCTTACATGTTGATCTAAACATTTCGTTAGTACAGTGAAGTCCAGCTCTCGTTTTTCTCAGGCTCCTTCATTGTGCAGTTTGCCTCCGGGATTCCCTCAAATATTCGCAGGGCGTTTGTAGGTGTTGATCCACAAGCATACTTTGAGTAAGACTTGGACAATTTTAAGATCAAAATACCTGATCAATCCTTTATTCAAGGGCCATCCATATCTGCCAACTGTAATTCGTTGGTGGATCAAAAATTAAAAGAATTATTGGATGCGACATATTATCATCTATATATTCATTTCAATGGACTTAATGAAGCAAAACTCATTTATAATGAGTCGGAGACAGAGCTGTGCATCGGATCCGATAGGGTCGCCGAATCCGATCCAAAGTGATTCTTTGTAATCCGAATCCGAATCCGAAATTTTCTGCTCAATCCGAATCCAAATCCGAAAGCTTTGCCCAATCCGAACGAATTCGAATTCGATTTTTATTCCCTTATCCGAATCAGAACACGAATCCGAGATATATATAATTGACTTAAAGATAAAAGTCAAATATCGTTCTACCCCATAGACGTTATTCAATAATGCCAAAATTGCGTAGTAATCAAATAATGTCAAGAGTTTTGCAACAAAATGCATTTTTTCAGCAATGGGATGAAAAGTGTCCCTAGAAGGTTGAATGCTTTTTGTTGCAATCTGTTTTATAATTTCAAGAGGTCCCCCTCGGTACTTTCATTTTCTTCTTACCTTATAGCTGGAGTATGAACATTATTTCCTGGAGTTCTTCCTCAACTTGATCCATTCAATGATCTTCTTTCCTACATTGTTCTGGGTTTTTCTTTCCTGTGTCATTTATTTTAAAACATCTATAGAAAAGTGACCATTGGACTCGCACAAATCTAGCATACTTTCAGTTAATCCTGAAATTAATTGGATCCGAACCCAATCCAACCTTTCTATTTCTCCATTCAAATACGAATGCGAACAAAAAGCTCAATCCGACCGAATCCAAAACCAAATCCAAATCTGAAATCGAAAATTGTTGGTTAATCCAATCAAAATCCGAAAAGTCGATTCTGATACTATTCAGAGATATAATTAAAATTGGGATATAAAATTATATTTCACAAATGCACTGCCTTTGCCTTTGACAGGGCTTGAGTATGGGGACAAAGTTGGTGAAAATCTTCCTTAAGTATCCACTGTCCATGGCGGCCCAGGCTTCAACACCTGAAGCCTCCAGCTTGACCGCATTGGGGTGGATGGTGACACAAGCCTTGGTCTCCACACACCCTCAGCTGTTGTAATCCAAGAAATTCAGGTTGGGACTGTATGAAGGCCAAACTTATTTTGACCAGAATCCTCTGGGTCCCAACCTTTGTTCAACGTAGGTTTGCACGTGTAAAGTACCGTGGTTGAGATATGAAACTTATCAATATCATAACCAAAGCTGCGGTAGATATTAAAACTATTGGCAATTTTGATGGCGGTATCACCCTTATCAAGTTTGGGCACAACCCTCTTTCGCAATTCTTGCATGTTTAAGAGGCTATGTTGCCTATCTTTAAATTTAGACCGGCAATGTGCTAGAAAATGGTTGGTGATGGTCACATGCAAGGTATATCAAAAAAGGGAACTTTAGCCAGGCCTCCCATTGACGCATTTATTGGGCCAAAAACAAGAATGGACGATAATAGGGCACACCCGGTGTAAAATCAAGTAAAATGAAAATGATTTTTTTCTTGAACTGCTGGGATCCCGTTCCCAGTGGCGGCAAGGAAGTCCGCAACAAATACTTGAGGTGAATTGAGGTAAACCCAAAGAACCGGTTGATGAATGTATTGGCTATTATAAGCAAATCAATCCAGAAGTATTACACTCCCTGAAAACAGGAATTGTGAGTTGTGTACGTTCATGTGCCAAAAACAGAGATCTAAATCAGTGCTGCGATATCCATTGACATCAAACATACAAGAATAGCTCTTAAAACATGTCAAAACATGCCAGATAAAAATCGGAATATGCCAGAAATCATGCCGGAAAGAAAAAAATGTGCCATATTTGCAACTTTCTGCAACATGTGGAAGTCGTCATTATAATTCTGCTTGAATAACAATAATTGTTGACCTTCTGAAGCAAGATTTTAATGCTTTAGAGAATTTGAGTGTTTATGGGCTTCAGGGGAGCGGTAAAAGGTATCGATCCAAGCCTCAAGCAGAATAGTAATGCAAAGCTACCAGTTAGGAACCGAAAAAAAATCAAAGAAAAAAAATGGTTTACTGGCCTGGATTCTTACAAGATTGTTGATCAATTAGGCCGTTCGAAATTATAACTTCCTGAGCTTAAATTGAACTGCAGTAATACCTTGACCTACAAACTGACATTTATACAGTATAACCTAAATATTAAGAATTTTTTGCCTTTTACAATAGATTTCCCAAAATTTGTGAAATCAAATCAGCAAATGTGAACTCCAAATTCACCCTTTGAAATCCAATCGTTACGTCTCCCCCTTTCTGTTTGACCAAATTTGTGATGAAATGTAACAATTAATTGCAGCATAGCCATAAAATGTCCAAAATCATGCCAAAATTGAATTCTCCATGGTAGAGGGGGCTAGTCATCCCCTATACCCCATCCAACAATTTCATCAGAAACTCAATTTACCAGCAATAAAAAATACCAACAGCAGAGGATTTAGTCAAGACCTAGTCAGAATCAAATCATCTTTAGTTACAATATCCTTGGTGCAGTTGGAGAGCAACATAGACTGAGGATTTAGTAGAGATTAGAGACTGCTGGTTATAATTACAATAAAGAGGCAGTTGGCAATAATAGGCATCAAAGGGAAATAGGCAAGCCAGCAAGATGGGAATGTCTAATTGTCCATTTTGCAATGTATTTGTCAAGTTTGAAAACCTTGCCAATAAACTCCCAGAATATACCAAAAAATGCCAGATCCGAAAAACATGCGATATTCAATTATCCCATGCCAGAGGAGTTCTAAATATGCCAAATGTACACTTTTTTTTTCTTCGTACACTTTTGTCCACCTCTCGAAAAGTGTCCTAAAATAAGGGTGTCCAAAAGTGGACAAAAGTGTCCAAAGGTGTCCAAAAGGGGACAAAAGTGTCCAAAGGTGTCCAAAGGTGTCCAAAGGTGTCCAAAAGGGGACAAAAGTGTCCAAAGGTGTCCAAAGGTGTCCAAAAGGGGGCAAAAGTGTCCAAAGGTGTCCAAAAGGGGACAAAAGTGTCCAAAGGTGTCCAAAAGGGGACAAAAGTGTCCAAAGGTGTCCAAAAGTGTATCCACAAGATCAATTTCACCCAATTCAACTCTTTTTTTCTGTTAGAGAAAGTCGGCAAAAAAAGAGAACTGCTGTGGAGCTAGCCATCATTGTCACCATGGCTTTGATCCAAACACAAACCAAAATTATTCTGGGAACACAAGCGCCCTGCTCAATAGGCTGCATCTAACAGAATCAATCAATTGTCAACCAGAACATCTGAATGAGCTGAAAAGACGTTCTCATATCAAAAGTTGCAAATGTACACACTTTTTGACGAAATCACAGCACACTGATTTGTTGACATGTAAAAACGTCGCACAACAAGTTTTAGGTGCCTGAGCCATCAATGGCCTATTCTAGGGCCTTGTCCCTTTTTGGCCAAACCGTTTTACCATCGGTGTTTGAACAGCCATATAACTCCGTTTGCAGTTGTCCAATTGAGATTAATCTTGAATCAAAACGCTCCTGAGACAATAGTCTTTTGTTTGAATTACAATAAACCAGTATCCAATTTGAAATTTGACGAGCAATGTTTTTGCTTAACCTTTGACCAACCCTAAACCGACTTTTCTCAATTTTTTGCCATTCAAGGTATGTATTCAACCTTTGAATGACATTTTTATTCCATGGCTGGAATAGTTTGGCATTTCATGACGTTTACAGGGCGGAAAGATATTTTACTCTTGTCCTCAAGTCAATTGGGTGTGGAAAATTGGAATATTCCATTTTGCGGACTTACTCCTCGGCTTCTTTTATCCAAGTTACCACGCTCTCAACTAAAACCTGCGGTGGAGTCGCTTATAATGTCTAAAGTGCGTTACTGTCTTCCTTGTTTTAAATAAGGACTAAGGTCGACCAAGAGCAATCGCAGATCCAAAGAGACCTCCAGGTCGTACTGAACAACGTGCTCAGAGAACTGCTTGGAGTGAAACTCAAGGATCAAGTGAGCATCAAGGACCTTCATGAGTCCCTGGGACAAAAGTCTGTTAACCAGAGGGCGGCTGAGTCCGCCCTAATAGAGACTTGGAAGATCATGAACACTTGTTAGCATCCAGATCACATCCTACTGCAACCAACCAAACCAATCGACCAACAACGAACAACAAGAAGCCAGGCCAAAGGGGATGTGAACCTCGCGGTGCCGGAGGATGCCACCTTCTATGTACAGGGAAGGCTCCTCTGGAACCTGATCAGTCCACTTACCCGAAATGCCACCACATTAACACAGTTCAAAACTGGCATAGCAAAATTCATCAACTCTTGTCCTTCATAACCTTTCAATCCGTCACACCTGTCATTTACCCTCAGCTCACCCTTCGATTCCACAATATGCCCACCATTTTTTACACCTCTAAAAAAGCCACACGGCTTAAATATTTTTAAATACAAATACAAATACTTACCGCTCCTGGGAATGAAATTCCCAACAGTTCAATACCATAGACTTATTTCACTTAACTTTTATTTTCATGTATTATTTAGTCTACCAACGGATTTGACTTGGCAGACCAAGCTAGTTCTTAAATGTCGAGCTGATCTGGAATGCTACGTATTCCCTAAGAATATTAGAGGGAAGCAAATTAATACTAACTCTGTACAAGTCGATTGTTCGGCCACATCTTGAATATGTTTCACCCCTTTGGGCTCCAATGAGTTAAGCAGGTTTGCCAAAGCTCGAGCAGGTCCAAAGATGTTTCACTAGGAACATCATAGGAATAAGAGAACTATGATATTGAGAGACTAAAAAAGCTGGGACTGTACAATGTTCAGAGAAGGTACGAAAGGTATCTGATACTGTACGTCTTCAAAAGCATCCATGAGCTTTGTCCCAAACCAGGATTTAGGGTCAAACATAGTGACCGCAGAGGCTTTATGCGCGTTTGTGCATTTTGAGAGCACCTTCAAGTCCTCGAGAATCAAGGCTACTTCGAACAATGAGGTCCACCTCTCTTCTTTCTCGGGCTCCTTCATTCTTTAATTTGCTTCCCTCTAATATTCGTAGGGAATACGTAGGCCTTGTTGATCCGGTAGCATCTTTCAAGTCAGGCTTGGAGCAATTTTTAGATAGCATTCCTGATCAACCATATATTCAAGGACAAATTCTTTGGTAGACCAAATATCATATAAAGATTGAAAGGTAATAAATAGACAAATTATAACCTTTCATTTTAATAGTACTGGGGATTACATTCCCTGTAGCAGTAAGAAAAGCCCGTGAAAAACCAAACCAAACCAAAAAAAAAATGAAGGAGCCAGAGAAAGAAGAGAGCTGGACTTCATTGTTTTAACTAGCCTGTATTCTTGAGGACTTGAAGGTGCTCTCAAAACACACATTAAGCTTCTAAGGTCACTAGCATTGACCCTAAATCCTGGGTTGGGACAAAGCTCATGGATACTTTTGAAGACATACAGTATCAGATACCTTTCTCTGAACACTGTACAGTCCCAGCTTTTTTAGCCTCTCCCAATACGAGAGCTCTCTCATTCCTGTGATGTTCCTATTGAAACATCTTTGGAATTGTTCGACCTTATGCAAACCTGCTGAATTGTGGATCGGATAAAGCAAGAATTTCGGATGATGATTGTAGTAAGCAAATGTATCTGGGATTCGGATCCGTTCGAATTGGGCAAAGCTCTCGGATTCGGGTTCGGATTGACCAGATCATTTGCAGAATTTTACTTTACTTTATAAAATATTTACTTTACTTTACTTATTTACTTTAAAAAGTATTATTTCGGCCAAAAAGGCAACTTCTGTTTTGTTTGAGGTCAATTCATCAATTTTGATACATTGAAGGGTTAAGATTGCCTTTTGGCTTAATCTTCCTTATTTCTTCACAAATCTTAATACATTTATTAGATGTTAGGGAGATCAATAGATCGAACCAGAATCATGCGAGATTGCTTAATGGAAGCTAGACAGTTTATAAGCACCCTACATTCAAAATTGGTGGTGGCATGTCAAATAGCAAAAAAAACCAATGGATTGATTGGAATACATCTGTTTTCATACCTTCATCTCCGAGGTCATTAAGAATTTTAAAACAAATTGGAACTGACGGCACTTTTTACTTTTTTTGAGAGGGCCAGAGCTCCCCAGCTATAAAATGGTTAGAGGGAAAAAAGCCAAATTTAGCATCCAACCTCTTGATGAAATTAAAACTGGAGCACTGACACCTGGGGCCTTTTGCCAATTAGCCAAATTGAATATCTTTTTCAATGCATTGAAATACTTTGCTCAATTTATCACTAAACCACCAACAAGGGATTTGCCTCCTTTCCCATCTAATCATTCCCAAACTGTTATTTTCTATAAAACATAGCATGCTTTGCCTTCTATCTACCGATTTTGAGATGCTTCAGAATAAGTGAAAAATCACATTTGGAGTGAAGATGTGAAAACAAACTACACATTAAACATTGACAGGGTTGATGGGGCCTTCGAAGCTTTGGTTCGTTCGTTCCGCGATCCATCCAGACACTATGTCCCCTCTGGAACGCTGTCCTGGAGAACTTGACCCTGACTTATCCAATGCAAGACCATCGGATTTGGGAAAAATCTATGAATGAGCATTCGACCCCAAGGACAGATAACTGAGCCCAAGAAAAGAAAATACATTCCAATCAGCAGCCTTTAAGACAAGGTCTCATTTGGAACGTGGGATCTTGGGGGTCAGGCTGTCAGGATTCGAGCTTGAGTTTTGGTCGGGTTGTAACCATGCGTATATTATTCATACAAAGTCTCACAAAAGGGCTTTTAATATATCTTCTAGGGGCCAAAAAGGTCATCTGTCATTGTTCTTTTGGTGAAATGGAAGCTTGATATGAAATAAGGCTCTTTTGTCGTGTTCGCACTTTTCCAGCAGCATTTTCGATTCGCATTTTCTCAAAACATGCGTAAGCGCATCATACGAGCATCTCCCTGTGATTGTCCATTTTCGTTTTCATACAGCTTTTTCTTTCATAAATCATTGATTCAAGCTATTTTTCTACACTAAAAACTATTCTGTTTTTTTGGGCATTTTTATACGGTTAAATAATTCATAGGTCGGCAAATTATGAATCAAGGAGTTCCAAGGAACAATGGTTTCATGTCCCTAATTTTAAAATGGACCATTTGCTTCACTATCACGCATTATTATAAGATCTTTGTTGGAAATATTGTCGGACCCAATTTCATCCTTTAGTTGAAGCTAACTTAAGGCCCTTTTTTGTTGTTTCATTGTGATTTTGCATTGATTGAAAATTTGACGCCTTCCAAGCTCATGGAAAACTTTTACGACCATAATTGAAAATGTCAACGTATCTCAACTTAACATGGATTGCGTTATTGTACTGTAAATGATAATCCTCTCTTTGAACAACCTCAGTTTACAACTTTTCTAGAAAAATTATCTCCTTTTGTATTGATGCTGTACACCTGATTTCAATATCTCGCGCTTAGGCTTAATAAGCCAATACGTACCCAAAAATTGAAACCTTTATATATTTATTTAGAATCCAGGACGAAAAGGCAAAACTACTAAAAGAGTAATGAGCATTGTGCCACTAACTTAAGAACTGTTTTCCATCGTTGCCATGTGCAACGACCTTTTAATCACAAACCAAGATTTCTTTCAGAACAACGCACAACTCAATGAGATTACTTTTTCACGGAACACTTTATTTACATGATCAAGTCTCTGACAAATTGACACCAGCTCCTTCTCACAATGGAGAGTTTCTTTCGATCCAATCGCATTTCACTTTTAAGTCAAGATTCAATCCCCATTTTCACGGCGTTGCAAAAGGATGGATGTTAGTTCATTGTATGTACAATAATATCATTCACGTTTGCAGACAGGCCTTCTTGAGCTCCATTGGTTCAAACATGGCGAAACATAGGCTTTGCTTCAGCGGGCCCAATTACACTTCGGCAAGTCGACAGCTGAAAAGGCCGCTCATGACCGCCAAATCAATCTTTGGCAATGTCGATCCTCTTTTTCTTCTTTCAAGGTATGAATTGAAGCTTCACTTATTTGTTCATGTCCATATGTACAGTCGAATTCAAGTCCACGATGACACGTCATGTTCCCCCAAGTCCAAGTCATGATCTCTTGGGCATGAGCAGCAGATTTGGATCCACCACTTCTAAGAGGTGGTTAAAGTTGGCAATCATGGAGTCGATGCAGTGATCTTCCCAGTCCAACTGACCCATCACTGCATTTCGAGCTGCAACTAATGCAAGTGGATGCCTCAAATGCAAGTCCACGTCAATTTCCATGCTGGTGATCTGCTAGCCTTGGTGTTCGGATTGCAACTGAACTTCTTGTGGGAGGACGGGGGGGAGGGGGGGGAAGCCGATTGCAGGAGGTGCAAGCTCCCCGGATTCAAGAATGGAATCGTCCACCGATCCATCCGTCCATCCATCCATCCATCCATCCATCCCACGGCATCCGAGCTCTGTCTTGTCACATTGCAGCTCTTTCGAATCACTTGGGTGCATGCATGTTCTGGAGAGATGCAATTTCACATTGAGCCTTCTTGGATGGCGCGAAACAACGGGTGAGGCGGGCAGGCCTTTGGCTCCTGCAAGTGCAACTGCAAGCCGGATGCAAGTGAAACTGCAGTTTTCTGCACCTGACTGCAGTTTTCATGCAATTTCTTGCACTTGAGATGCACCTCCATGCAAGTCGGATGGACTTCTGGGAGGTTCAATCTCGACTAACTCCTCCCGATGGTGGGACCCAGAGTCGAAGCATTCTCGAGGGCGGAGCTTATTATCTACGTAGACTTGCCAGCTGTTGGTGGAGGCGCCTCGCTGGCACACACAGAGCACATAAAAATTCGCAATTCGCACAATTGCCGGCCAAGAGATCCTGGAGACCTTCGCCGAGTTTCGAGATCCCACAATCGAGCGCTGACTCCGAAAGCGCTCTGACACTCCCGGTCACGGCGTTGGTGAGAAGGTACCTTTGTACGTAGTGTGCAGCACTAGGGTTGTCGGGAATATGCATGTTCGGATGTGCAACTATCAGAGTTCTGGTTAGATCACTTTGAGAAAGCATTTGTTGTCATATGTAGATATGAACGTTTTTCAAAGCCTATGGTTGACACTAAAGTCTTCCTGCCGATTCGTTCAGTTTAAATTCTGTCAACTTGGAATTGAACATTATATATTTTTGCGCAAAAAGTGATATATTTTTTGAGTTGTTTACCTTTAAAGATGGATTGTCGTTTTCGGCCCACTATTTCGTAAAGTTACAACAATTAGAGATCAATTTCTTTAATCAAGTCCAAAGATTTATCATCAACATTCAAAAGCGTCTCAATCATCGTTTTCCTTTTTAACAGAGCATAAGGAATTTATGCTCAAGAATGTACATATATAAGGATATAAACTATATGCTGTTGTTGATTTTTGAACAAATCATCCCTGAAGTAAAATCTTTCAATACAAATTGCCAGTTTGGTTCATCTGTGACATTCTATTTTTGCCAAACCTGCTCATCCCTATTCCCTTGCAGTCGAGGGCAGAAATTTGCAACTGCAGTTTCTCCAACCCATGCTGCGTGCTCGTCAGTTGTGGGCGAATGCATGTGCAAAGTGCAAGCAAAAATTGCAGGGCCCAGCCAGGAAGACAGAACAAACCCAGAGGAGCTCAAAGGGTTGGGAGATTGGATCATTCCATTCTTCCCCAATCGTTGACTTTAAGTTTCGCAAGACACAATTCAGCCTAAGGTTCCTTAAAAAAACTGAATCAACTCCTACGTCTACCTAACCCGATCGAAGCCTTGGAACTCTTCAATTTTGGAAGACCGTTTCATGGGTCCTGGAACCGTTCCACATCAATAAACCTGCGAGAAGAGCCCGCAGGTCATTAGGCAGTCATTCCACATCCCACTAGTCTATTAACCAATGATAGATTATTAAAGAATTAAGCCAAGTTTCCTCCCCGACGAGCGGCGAGAAGAATGGAATGATCCAAAACAAAACAGCGCCAAGTGCATCGGCCTAGTCAAGATGATTGTGATTGCTGATGGCTTGGAGTCCTCCAACATCATCATCAATGGCAAATCTTCCCCAAAAGGCGATTACCAACCACGTTCTGCCGAGAGTGTGGCCGGGTTAGTGCAAAACCCATCAGACGTCTGCCTGTCTACAAGTCTCAGTTTAACATTGGTCGGTCAATATCAAGATGACACTCATCCAACGGGAATCCTTGACTAATGAAACTGGTAAGGAATGAACTTTGTGTAATGTCATCTTGTCATGATCCCCTTGGATTTGTTTGGTCGGTCATAACCCAGTTTTTTTTTTCAAAGCTAATTTACTGGACTTTGAGAAAACCGACGAAAATGTTTTTGATTCCTCTTTGCTTTTGGTTTCAAAAGTTTAATAATTGGAAGCGCAGCTCTCCAAAATCATTGATTTTTTTTTTAGAATATATACATAGAAAAGGCAACACTTAGAAGTGATGGCACCCCCCTGAATAATTTTAATCGTGCCAAATATTGATAATTCACATTTTCAAACTTTTTTGTTGAAACAAGCTTCAATCTCTTTTCTTTTTGTTTGACATTAGTTTTGGAATAGAGTCTGTTTTCTTCATTGCTGGATATTCTGACGGATTTAGTTGAGGGAAGCGGCCAATGGCGGGAGTCGAACCCAGTCAGTTTTAATAACAAACATTTACCTCGATCGCGAACATAAAATAATGAATTTGATTGTCAAGGTTTGCTACCATAAGAAATATATTTCAATGTGTCCTTACTTAAAAGGGTGCGAGTGAGAAAAGTTTGGGAACCATGAAATATATGTTTCTTTTCATGTTGACATTACGTATATTGGCAATTCTTATACTTGATTAGAAATAAGAAACTCATGAATGAAAATTAGCTCAATCGGGAAATCTCAATGAGCTACTTTGATGATTCCCAGCCCAAAATGGATTATTCAACATCCTTGATCATGACTTGTATTGGCCCATGAACATTGAATGGGCATCAAATAGTTGCCCATAACATAACCAAATGAGGCGTTGGAGCAGATATTGGTCTATGATTTTACGAGCAGACCCTTCCTCCTTTTAAACAAATATATTTATAACATCTTGTCTTGCGGGACGAGGAAAATGTTACAGATCATTTTGAAAATCCAGTGATGGGTATCATTAAGCAAAAAGTTAATCCCTTATCGGCTACCTGAACAGTGAACTATAAATGCAAGCTGATCGAATGATTTTGACCAAATGGAACGAAAATTAATCAATTATCGCTAATTGACCTGGAAGCAAAATGGCAAACCCAAATCATCAAACTTACTTTCACTCCCTTTAGCAAAGTGAGAAAACTATAACATGTGAGCGCATCCAAACAATGAACAATAAAAAACAAGGTATGACGCTCTCTTAATCGTGAATATATGATTAACATATCAACAGACCTGTGACTTAACATTTTAACGGACCACCAAAATTTAGCAAACGTTAATTTCTTTCTGAATTGCAAATAAAACCAATAAGTCGATTGATCATTACCGTCGCCAATCAACACTTGACTGTTTTATGCCCTACCCCTCTCTATGCCAACCTGGGATGCCTTTTGACCTTTGGGATACTTAAAACTGAAATTCAATCAAGTATTTGTTGTACAAAGGTAAACGAGCAAGGGGTGCTGTTACGCGAAAGTCATTTCTGAACTTTTTGATCTATCAGGCTTGAGCAACTACCAAAAACTCTAGGATTGTATTTGCAACTAGAATCCTGAGTACATCTTCAGTCCCAAGCGTCTCAAGGTCAATCAAAACCGTCCAAGGCGACGTTTCAAATGACTTCACAATGGGCAATATTCGTTTGTAATCCCTGGACTTTTGAAGACAGCTTAGGCAAACTGACTGCCAATGGTTGGAGTTAGGAATTTATTTCTTGTGGCAAAAAAAGTGCACGAATTTTGTATCATTCAATGAAAAACTGTGGTGTCTGAACGAACAAAACACAACAAAACCAGAAATGATCAAGAACAACATTAAAATACTCGGTCCACCATTGAGTTGGTATTAGCCGATCCCTATTAGAAGCCCCTGAACAGAGAGTTGGTCAGGAATTTTGGGACCAATTCTGATTCAACTGATTTTTGGGTCAAGACATTTTATAATGTAGTTTGAAACAATTTTGATATTACATTTGAATGAATCCTCAGAAAACAAACACCAGGGTGTTCCTTTAAACGAAAACGTCTGAAAATGCTTAATCAGCTAATGCCCAGTCCATACCCACTGCTTCGCTTAAATCCCAAATTTGCGAATGAGCAATAAAGGCAAGTGTTTGGTTTTTCGTGAAATTTCTGTTTTGAATGTGCATACATTGAACAAGAGCTGAATTGTAGTTTTCAATTAAATTGACGTTAGTCAGAGAATTGAATGATTATTCTTACCAAATTGGAAATATATGGTTTTGAAATGCTTCTGATTTTTAATTAAAAATGAACCATTGTAACACCCATTTTTCAATACAAACTTACTAAATACGGTTTTTTTCATGGCTTTAAAAACAAAATAGGCAATAGGGCAAAATTTAACAATAAGCATGTTCATACTGCCTGCGCAATGTAAAAATTAAAGTGGTCTGTCAGTAATTTTAAGGCTAGGCCTAAATTCCATCTATATTTGGTGTTTCAAAAGCTCGGAGAGAAGTTAAGCTAACACATTGAAATATTTACGAACTTTGTTTGGCTGCCTGTATGTAGGTAAGTATGATTTAAGCTACAAAAGAGATCTTTTTCCCACACCTGATGTCATAATTCTTTTTTCAATCCCGTTTTTCATGCAGTAAAATTGGGCGTTGGAGTTTTTATTTTTACTCAAAATTGCTCAGAATGCAAAAGAGTGAAAACCACTTTCAACACATTGTGTGCCATTTGCTTCGTTTTTTGGAGAATGATCAACCGAATGTGTCATTTTTTTGCTTCAAAAATCATTCTCTAAAATCATCCTGTTTTTTTCACAATGTTGAGTTTGTTGAGTGCCAATAACCAAAATAAAGGAGAAAGATACGGAAGGGGCACGAACAATGAATTAGTTAAAGTTGGGCATGAATGGACATTACATCTATCCACACAATAGTAAAAATACCCTTTAAAGTCTTGACGGAAATTCCCAAGCACATCTTGGCATTTTTCTACCTCAGAAAATTATGTGAAAAAATTTCGATGTCACATGCTTTATGGAGTTCTAGTCCACATAAAAAACTTACATACCTAAAAACATTACAAAAACTAAAACTTTCAGAAACCTACTCAATGTAAATTGGGAGCAAACTTAGTTAGCTCTTGAATATGAATTCTGATATCATCTATTTCACCACTACTTAGTTACACGGGATTTCATGGTCCAAATTTTATCGTTTTTTGCCCCAAAATACCCCGGTTTTATATTAATTTCCCAAAGACTTATTATCGATTTTCATCATTACAACAAAAAAAGTTTATTTTCTTATTCTTGGATCATTTTAAATTAGGTTTTAACCTTAGGTTTTAACCTTGTACAATTTTTGCAAGATTATTTTAGGACCGTCCAAAGGACATTTACTTGAGCGGTCACTGAAAATTTCACACATATCAATGGAGTCTCAAAGATGCTATTTTTAATCAGGTTCAACAAAAAAAGTTATTTTTGGTATGTATTGTCTTCAGAATACAAGTGACTGAGTGTACATATGATGATTGTAAAACACATTTTCAAAGATTACACTTTTAGTGTGTTTAAAGTGGCATAGTATGACTTTTTTAGCTATTGTGAGACTATGCAAGATTAGGAAAATAAACTTTTATTGTTGTAATAATGAAAATCGATAATAAGTCTTTGGGAAATTAACATAAAACCGGGGTATTTTGGGGCAAAAAACGATAAAATTTGGACCATGAAATCCCGTGTAACTAAGTAGCGGTGAAATAGATGATGTTATAATTCATATTCAAGAGCTAACTAAGTTTGCTCCCAATTTACATTGAGTAGGTTTTTGAAAGTTTTAGTTTTTGTAATGTTTTTAGGTATGTAAGCTTTTTATGTGGGCTAGAACTTCATAAAGCAATGAAATCAAAATTGTTGTCATAATTTTCTGAGGTAGAAAAATGCCAAGATGTGCTTGGGAATTTCTCTGGAAACTTGATAGGGCTGTTTGAACACCGTGTCCAGTAAAACCTACATTTGAGTAAGTCAGTTGAATTTTGAACATTGTTTTCAAGATTATTTTGAATTCAATTTTCAATCTGAGTACTAGTCAAGATAAACTGAGCTTGAATCTCCTAAAACTACCAAGCACCATTTTCAACCCTACAAAGCCAAACAATGGATATCAAAAGCAATGCATATTGATTGCACTCCATGCCATTGAATTAGTGTAATTTTCTAGAATCGTGTCATTTTACGCTCTCTTTGACTTTATATTCCAATATAACAGTGCGAGAAAGGCCAACTTACTCATTCAAGTTATGCAGTCATACCTAAGCCAAAAAAGAAATACAAATTTATCCGTCTTCGTTTCAGCTGACCCTTGGATTAATGCCACGGTTCATCCCGCCAACCATGAACCAAGAAAACACAATTCTCCCTTGAGAGGTGTATTGGAACCTGTATAGACTGTGGGCTCACTCGTGTTCTCCGGCTGCCTCTATTGCTTCGCTCGCTCTGAGGTTTTGTTATTTATGATGCGTCGTCGATCGTACTATCATCATCCATCCAGCCATCGAGCAGTTCCGAGCTAGCTCTCAGACTGTCTGCAATTTTGCATGGTGCGACTGCAGACGATGCAGGCGCAAAAAGGCAGTGAATGGCGAAGAGACGACGTCTCAAACTGCAAGGGTCATCGAACTGCTTCTTGTGCCACAAGAGTTCTCGATTCAGCCACAATTGTTGCCTGAAAATAAATACACCACATGAGCAACGGTTGAAATAGCTATTTCATCCGATCCTCTCATCCCAAGGTCGGATTAGTCGTTGGAAACCATTGACAACAGAAAAAGATGCCATTATGGACAATTAATGAAACACCATTGTCATATTGTAGTATAATAGAACGATGGAATGAAAAAGCAATGTATCAACGACTAACACAGGATTACGATTCGACTAGGTTGCGTGATTGTGAATAAAAGTTCCCCTCTTTTAGCTTTCAGTTCTAGTCAATATATTAGGATCTAAAAACTCACTCTACATACTGGTCATTTATAGCATAAAATGCATTCCCAACTCTTTAATCGAGTAAAGCATTGACATGAACGAAACTTATTTTCTCTCTTATAGAACTCATATATTCTAATACAAAGTCTCCATTTATTTGCTAAGAAGTGCCCGCCCGACATACTTCAGAGCAGCTTTTGACAGAAGTTGTCGAAACAGGCAACAATTTCGGAGGTGAATGCTCTGAATGCAGCCGTCGCATTCGCCAAAAGTCTACCCGACATTCGTACAATGACCTTCTACAAACTCTGAGTGCAATTTCGATGCAGACGGCCAGACAGAACCCTACATAAAACCGATGGGGAAGAGCAAATACGAAAAGTTCGCAAGGATTTCCAGACACAAGCTCCAAACAACCAGAAACAAGACTTAATCATTCGCTCACAATTAGCTTTGGCTTAGAAATGCCACTGGAAATGTTATCAATTAATCGTTTCAAGCTGTCCATTAGACTAGCTTCAAGTTCAGGTTCAGGGTTACCAACAATCATGAAGGAGCGAGTCTTTTTCGCGACGTCTGCGTCGCATGTGCAAAACGAGATCGAAAGTCTGGTCTGCGTTTTTGCACTCTATCCAGAGGAAGAGGCGGAGAAGGAGAAGGAGAAGGGAGGAAGCATGGCTGCAATCGAGCCTGAGGGCATTCACCTCATACAGACGAATGTCCCTTGGTCTTGGCCGCCGTTGGTGGCACGCTTGTACTTTGAAGACACCTACCTGAGAATGAACTAACGGGGACTTTGAAGCCCAACTACTACCGCACTGCTACAAAGGTCCAATAGTTTTGGCTCGTCTGGAATGGAGGGTTTATCATTGACCCCTAGACAAAACATCTCTCCACAACTTGGAAGGAGCTTCCTGCAAGCACGATCGATTTCAGTTGTGATGACCGAGAGGTCCATTTGTTTTCATGGCTTGCAAAACCTTAGACTCAACTCCAACGTAAAGGTATTGAGAGGATAAAAAGAGTTGAGAACCTACTGGAACGCCATGCATTGGTTCAAAATGATCTTCCAAGTCTTCCATTGATGTGGTGGATTCCTGGTATCACAGGATGAGGCTTGGGCTGTATTTTGGCGCTTGTCTCGCCGTCTGTCTTTCGAGGTGTGCGAATAGCCAGACGTCGCGAAAAAGGCCAAAAACCCCGATGTTCTACGTTGTTGGCCAGCCTTCGTTCCGTCGGGTCAATGCTCCTTGGAGAAGGAAGCGAATGTGGAACGATATGACATTAAGTCAATTGACGTCGGAAACGAAGTTCAATCACAGAGCTGGCTAATATTTAGAAATTGCATAGCTTTACCATTTGTGAATGACAAAGCCCTGTTTTAGAGGAAAGTTAATGGACCCGCCAAGGCAATTAGTTTTGAACACCAGCTTTCATAATTTACGATCCACTTGTGGTAAAGGCATTTTTTCCTTTTATAGGCAAGAATTAATGAACTTGGTTAGGACGTTAAGAATTAAAGCCGTTTTTACGCTTATTATCCACTTGTAAGATGGCGAATCCAGCTGACCCTGAATCACAATTTCAAGAGAAACATTTTGTTTGATTTAGCATAGACAAATGATACGACTCTTCAAGAAGTAAAGACAATTGCTTCGTTCGTTGAATTAGGAGTGTTTCAGCTGCAGTTTATAGAGTAATGAGCCACTTGACTACAAATCTATTTAGGAGCCAGATACTTAAAATTCTATTCGTGAAGAGAAATTTCAAATGGTAGGTTGCGCGATGATACATTTGAAATATGCGTGCATAAAGATTTTTCTATCTTCTTCTTGGCAAAGAGGACAGAGCAAGAAATTACTGAAAATGAATCATGTTTTCAATTCTTGCAAAACATCTTCTTCACATTATTACCGTTTCTTAATCCTTCAGGCCACATATCGAAAGAAGTATAAAATAAGCTGGGAGTAACCTAGATTTACCACATAGGAAATGTGAAAGCTTATGAAACCTTGACTTGGCATTTGAAAAAGATTAATAATTTATGCTCCAATCAAAAGGAAAAAAGGTCTAATAGTAGAGTAGAAGTACGTTCAATGCCCCAACAAGAAGTTTGAAAATTTAAGTCCATCGATTTTGTCATCATTCGGGAAAAAGTAGGTCGGCCACAAATCCAATCCCGTTTCTTTAATCCTTCATCCTCATTGCCACGTGGAACCTCCTTAAAGGACCAAGATTATTCGACCTTCCACTTCACTTCCTGTTGTGCCCATTGGACTCTGAGCTAAATTTTGCAACCATGGGAACAAAGAGGCCACGGGCTTTCCCCCAAGGTCTTTCAGCCCCCAAATGTGAAGGGGATCTCAAAGGTGGAAGTCAAAGTGGCACCCAAAAATGGGGCCGAGGTCAAAGGAAGGAACTTTCACCACCCGATTTGATCTTCCGAGGCCATCTCCAAGATGGGGGAACATGCAACCACCTCCACCTTCCTTGGCTCGCACACTCGCTCCTATGAAATCCTCTCATCTGTCCTCAATTTTCAATGTGCCCGAGCACCCGCACTACTACATTCGTCCTCTGAACATACAGACTCACCAGTTACTTCATGCCCAGAAGTATCCTGAGGACCGAGAGAATGAGCAACGAAGGAGAGAGGAATGACCTCGACACAGTCAGCATCGAGGTCAATGTCCTCCTTCGAAATTTGCACACTTTCTCCTTGGAGTCGGGAAGGTGGCTTTTGTGTCAGGGACAGAGAAATTCGCCAATCCTTGTTCTCCTCCCAGAGACCCCAGAGAGGCCAGAGAGTGTCCGTGGCCTTCATGCGAAAAATACCCCCCCCAGAAGATCCTCCTCTCCCCTTTTATCCCTGGAGAGGAGGCTGGTACTCGGCCTTTCTCGGCCGAGGGCCCGTCTGACGGGCATCAAGGTAGGCTATATGTACACACGTATAAATTCGCTGTGCCTTGTCATCATTTGTGCAAAAATAGCAAGATAAGGGAAGCACGAAGAGAGAAAAGGGGGGCCTTAGGCCCCCTCTCCTTTAAGAAGAGGGGAGAGGAGTCTACAAGGCCGTTTGAGGCTCCCCCTTCGTTTGGCAAGAGAGCCAAGGTCGTTTTCAGGAGGGGAGAGGAGGGAAAAGAACCCTTTTCCTCGTTTCAGGGACCAATCAGCGAGATTGACGATTTGCATTGGCCTCGCGCTTCTTGGCGTTCCTATTTGCGCTGTGGGTGGTCGAAAAGGCTCCTCCTGCCGCTCTGCCTTCCTTTCTTTGTCCGTGCCTTTTGGCCTCGTTGGCGACCTTGTTTCTCCCTTTTGTGCGCGGCGCTTGCGAGTTAGCACATGGATAGAGAAGGACGGAAAGCCACAAGTTCTGAGAATTGCTAGGCAACCGGGAAAGCCTCGAGAATAACACATACATACAAAGGACCTTTTGCACGCCTGTGAACCGGGAAAGAGGACACAGTGAGTAAGAAGAGGTTCATAAGTAGGCCAAGTCGTGTAGGGATGCTAAAGGAATAAGGAGAACGAACAGAGATGAACTCGTCCAATTCAAGCATCTTTCCTCCCCTCTTTGCTTATCTTTAGCAATACTTGGACTCGTCTTTGAGGAACAAGCGATAGGTCCTCTTTCTTCAGCATCATTGAGCAGGTTATCTCGGAAAAGCTCTTTCGTTAAGCCCACGCATGAACCACTCGCCCTATGTTACGTTCATAAAGAGGCGATAGAACAAGATTCGAGAAATCTCCACCAAACGGCGTAATGATGGATGATCATCAGAGGCTAGTCCAAAATTGCCAAATGAACTTTTCACTCTGCCCCTAATCGAGCGGATGAGTTTATCTTGGAAAGACCAACACAATATCAAACGGATTGATGCCTTCCAAACATGTATGCAAAGCGCTTCAATTCGAAGATCAACTTTTAATTGGAATAAAGCCATCCAAACTACCACGAAAATCAGAAGTTTAACATGATTCAATTGGGCTAAAGTAAAAACAAGGTGACCAGCCGAGACGATCTGTCGCATGCTTGGATACTTTTTGTCTAGCATTTGAAATTACCGCATTGTTTAAGCTTGTTTAGTTTATTAAATATGACGACGTAAAAAAACAAATGACACCTGCAATTATTCATTTGATTCCATCAGTGGCAAGTAAGTCATCGCATTTGAGAGGGAATATAAAAAAATCGCTCGTTAAGTAGAGAAGAAAGCAACGTTGACGGGTAGACAAAAATCCGTTACATTATCGTTACCTTTACGGAAAATAACGCGTTACTGTTAGCGTTACTCAAAGTTAAAAAAAGTTGTACAATGAGTCTGGAAGGTTCAAAAAGAGGTCAAGGAATTCAGGAAGGTCTCGATCTGTCCGAATTAGGTACATCATAATTTATATTGTAGACGGTCTTCCAGGCAATTCCAAAGTACTTGGCAATGAAGGTTGGCTGGTAATCACCAACCCAGCAATGCGCGCAAAGACTTTTTCACGGAGCTCGGACATCTTTGAATATAATTCTTATATTGTTTTGAAGAATGTTACCCAATTAGGCGCAAAAGGATGCTACAGATCTAACAAAGACCTCTAGAATTGGCTTTAAGTCCGTAAAATTACTATCATTTTTTTTTAATATAATATGCGCCACACCGTACATGACTTGAAACTGTAATTAAATCCCTCAACAAAGAGCTATGAAGCTCAAAAACTTCTAGTTTTCTCTACTTTTACTGCAAAAAAATGTGATGACTTCATCTCCTTTTCCTATTGCAATGTCCCAACAAGAAGGTCCCTCATTTCCGACGCCAGATCGCCCAAACAAAATGGGAAATAAGCAAGTTTGATTGCTAAATAAACAGCTCGTCACATGTCATGAACGCAATTTCTTTTTGTGGACATGATGTGACCTGGATCAATACTCAAATCTAACACGATCGGCTAAGCCACGATTTTGGGGGGCCAATATTACCAAATAAGGAGCGATTTGAGGGCCAACATGTCCATTTGAGGGCCTGCAAAGGGGCCAACATTTTCATTTGGGCTGATGAAATAATTCATATGGGCAAGAAACAAAGCAAAAACCTTCTCCTCGAATGCCTTGGCTTCAATTCCCGTTATCAGAAGTTCACGTTTTTGGTACTGCTGGGATCAAATAAATAATCGCGGGAGGTTGCGACTCGGGCTACCAACTTACATTTTCAGTGGCATATGGCCTGACTAGAGGAATATCAGAAACCAGTTAGTTAATCAAAAAAGTAACCCTGATTTTTCCCCATCAAACCAAGGTTACCTTTTAGCTCCAAGCGAACCTTTTACCTTATGTTTGAAACTACTGGTGCTAAGATTTTTAGCTTTCTGGCAATCCTGATTTTGAAAATTTATTTGATCCCATCACTAGTTAATAGGGAGGAGGTGTGACTAGTGCAGCTTCCAAGTGAAAGAGAGGTCTCCAATTATCCTGTCCAACCTTTCTAAAGAATCCTTCAAATCCTAATAGCACTCATAAGCAAAAAAAAGATTGTGCTCGCGCCCTAGTACAGTTCACATTTTTTTGAAGATGTTCAATCAAAGTGGTAAGACATAATTACAAATATTTGTAAGACTCTTGGATATCAGCCCCAAAGCGTTAGGGAGCCATGCATCTAAGCCTCGCAGGTTAGGGACCCTTACAACAGATGGGGCAAGTTGTTTGGTAAGGTTGAATATGCTTAATACAGAAAGACGAGCAAACGTCAGCTGATTCTCATTTTCCTTGATTACGCGAATTTTCTCTGGGGTCTCTTACTTTTTTTGGTGGATGGTTTTTGAGGGCTGCCAATATGTACAATTCATCAACACAAAAAACACCATAAACCTCAGACTTGAAAGGATTTAAAGTCCTTATTAGTGTAAAACAGATAAAAGTCTCTTTGATTCTTCACAATTCTTAGATGATTCAAAAAACTTGGAAAATAAATGTAGTGTAAAATTTGAAACTGTGATAAAATACTTCAGAGTGAGAAATATTGGAGTATCTGGAGCATGGTTTCCAATTTTAACTCAAATGAACTATTGATGGTGCTTTTTGATTAGAAGAACTATACATAACGGCAGCCCTTGAAAACCCTTAAAAATCCTCTAATCAGAGAGAAGGGGAATCAACTAACCTTTACTGATCTTTCTTTATTAAGCATCTTTAATTAGTGGAAAAGAGAGGAAAGTCTTTGCAATTCTTTTTCATGGTTGGATGGCTTAAAAAACTTGGAAAATATATGTTTTGTAGATTTAGGAACCCTGTTGATATGCTCCAGCACGAGAATCATTTTGATTTGCACATTCGACGCTTTGAATTTTGGAAACTCAAACAAATCAGAATAATTATCACGCTAAAGTACCTTCGCAGGGTTCTCAATTTTACAAATCATTTTCCCCAAGTTATTTCAAGTCATCCAACCATTGTGAAGAATTATCAAGACTTTCATGTCTTTTGCATTAATGAGGGCATGTCATACAAATAGTTTGAATCTTGTCAACTCAGCATTTTATGGTGTTTTTTTTTGTTTAAGAGAACTATAAACAACGGCAGCCCTCGAAAACGCTTGACCAATAAGAAAAAGGGACCCAAGAGTAAACTCGTCTTAATCAGAGAGGCGTAAAATCAGCTGACCCTTGCTGATCTTTCCTTGTTCAGCAGTTTTACCTCTAATGAGCGCCAACAAAACACATGCTTCAAATCTTTTCGACTGCAGTATCTTTTGATGTTTTTGATTTCGATAACTATAGACAATGGCAAACCTCAAAAATCCTCCACCAATGGGAATAAGGGACCTAGGAGAAAATCGCCTAATCAGAAAGGACGAGAATCAGCTCACCTTTGCTGATCTTTCTTTATTAAGAATCTTTTGGCTAGGTTAGGCTTTCCTTTTGACGTGGAGATAACGTTCAATTGAGCTCAAACCTGGTTAATGCTTTCTGAGTTTACAAAAGCCCAACTAATACAAAGGGATATAAATGCATTATATTGACCATTATGAAAGCTACTCTTTATCCCCACTACCCTTGCTGTCTATTTCTAACGTCATCTGTGATTCGGTAAAAAGGAGAACTTGAACCATTTTCAAATCTCAAAAATGTTCTTTTTGCTTCCATTGTTTTTACCCATAATGTTATAGATTCATTCAAATAGTTTCCCGCTCACTTCTTTACCCTGCTCAGTCTTATCCTTTCCGTTGTTACTCGTTAATATCTCTCTTTTGATTTTATTAATTCAGTCTGATTTATCTCATTCTTCAAGAAGTTCCCATAAATGTCTTTCCTTCAACCACCCCTTTAATATCCAATAGTCGTTAAACATACATATCATGAAAATGAAGCCTAAATGATTTAGTTTGAAAAATAGTTGTCAGGATCTTGAATCAAGCATCTTTTGCTCTTTTGAGAGTGAACCCTCTTAGCTCAGATGAACTCGGCCAAAACGAGGGGAGGGAGGTTAATGTCAAAACTCCTTGTACTAATAAAGCTCAATTGTTTTTTATAAATTTCAAGTGTGATATCATATCTTCAAGGCCACTATGTTTTCGCGAATTCTACAAAAATGAGTCGACCTAATGGAATCCTCATCAAAGCCAGGATGACCCCCCTACATATTGTTGAAACATGGACTCTTCCAACTGTTGCTCTTGAATATGACGTTTACTGCGCTACGGAGGCAGACCAGTTTCGTTACTTGGCGTTCCTCTCAGGCTTATTCTGTTAAGTCCAGAAAGTACGGACGTCATACATTCTCGGAGGTTTGAACAGGGTTGCCTTTATGACACTTGTCTGTTCATAGCTAAGTAATCAAATGTATTATGGAAACTGTTGTGATGGTTTTTTTGACTGAACATCTTAAGTTCATTTGTTTATTTAGTGTGAAAGGAATCCATAATTTTAACTTGTTGAGTTAAGGATAGACTGTTTCCCTCCCTCTGTACTGGGCAAAACTGATTTTATTGTCTAGAATCCAGTTTCCTGGCAGAATCTGGAATCACTACTGTTGTGTAGTAAGAAAATAGCTTAGAGACAATACAATACGTTATGAAGGTGCTCATTTAATTTTGAAATGAGCCATCATTTTTGCATAATAGAAATTAGAACACTTTTATTGATTAACATCAGTTTATTCATTTCTGGTCCAATTTCCATGAAGTTGACCTCTAGTAAAGCCATGAATTATGTAGATTTTTCATTTTGAATCCATATCAAAACATGTTTTATGCGTTGCATTATCTCACAAATAGGATTCAAATATTGAGAACGAAATTACTGTACCCAGTGGTTACAATACAAAATGGTTTAATTATTCATATAAGATTACGGAATTGCCTCCCCATGCTCCATAAAAAACCTCTCTAACTTTCAGAACATACCCTGACCATCAAAACTAGGTATCCCCTCCCAAGGCCTATGCTCGTTTGATCCAGTCGTTGGCTTTCACTCACTCTAATTTTACCTTTGTGAAGGACTTATAATCGACCTTGGCCATGAAAGAGATCGTGAAAGGGCCTTGGCGAGGCTCCATGAGGCATTATTTCCTCTTCACAAGGTCAATGCCTTGTCGTTCTCTGAAAAGTCTTGTTGGCCAGCCGGCTGTTGCCTCGAACGCTTGTTGGACGCAGTGTTGCTACACAAGGTCATTTCTCTCTAGCTCTGATCTGTCAATGCCCAGACAGTGTTGCTATTCAAGGTCATTCCCCTGAAAAAAATGTCTGAGCAATGCCCTCGAACTGCAAGTGAATGCCCTTGAATGCTCTTCCAAGGCGGCAACTCTTACCATGTGCTCTGCCTCTCAACGAAGCCAAATTTCACCTAAATTGCACCGCTAGAGGTGAGTACATGCATTATGAATGAATTCTACCAATCAATAGTTATAGAAGCGAACACACTAAAGGGCACTGAATGCTTTTGGGAAAATGTTTATTACCTTGTACCAACGGCCATGTAAAAGAGGCGGGACCATTTGGTTTGGAGAGGTTGGGCTTACTGGATTCAAGGACGACGAGGTTTGAAAAGACGAAGAACTTTCACTCATTGTAAATGACGAGATGTTAACCTCATACGTGCTCGACAAGGATTGAACGACCTACAATACATCTGCTCGCACTCAACTTGGAGTCAAAACGAGTAAAAAATGTATATGAAAAATGTCAATAGTAACATCAATTTTATTTAAATCACTTCAGAATTTTCATGTCCTAGTCACATATCTGACAATTCCACTTCTTTGTATTTTCTAAAGCTAGGAATTGTAAGATTAATCCATTGGATTACTATGCCTTGCCAAATCATAAAGTTTTTAGACCTCTAATAGATTTGAACGTGAAACGCAGAATAATGCCTATAATTCTAAGGTATAAAATTCGCGTTTCTGGCAAAGTTAGAGCTTAATATAAAACAGACGTGACACCTGTCCAAGTAAGTTAAGCTGCCTTTGATTGTCAAGCGGCCAATTGCTGTTTTTGCCATTGGCATTCAGGCTATTCTAGCTTGTTTGAGAATAAAGCAATAAGTTGTAACCTCTTATGATAGAACTAGTTGAGTGGAAGTTTTAAGATTTCTTTGTTTGAGGTCGTCCATTTGCCGATCTGTCAGCATAAAGTCTCTGCTTAAGCTATAACAGATGACCGAATGTAAAATACAAAACAGATAAGAATTTCCGTTAGGATGCTCAACCGACTGCGAAATTCTGGAACAAACTGAAATCAACGTATAAATAATTAGTTTGAATCGGAAATGATTCTTTAACACACTTTCAGAGTCCGATTTTGGTACTTTAGTTGCGATTAGTAATTTGCAGCATTTCGTTGAACAGAATAATCAATGACATCCTCAACATCATAAGTCACGAGCAGAAGTCATCATGGGGTTGTTTGTCTACCCCATTCCTTACTTACCTTTCTTTTCAGACATGTTATTTTGGTTTGATTACTTAAGAATGGGTTGAGTGTGAAAATGACGATCTCTATCTGACCAGTATTTGCGTTTGTGATACAAGCCGAGATTGAATCCCTATTTACTCAATTTTGGAGAAATTGGCTGGACTTGAGTCTTCATGAAAGGACTTGTCAAAAATAAAAATTTCATATTTTCTTAGAATTTCGCAAGACGAGTCTTTTTGCCAGAACTGACTTGAGTAAAATACTCGAGTCTTCTGCTGGACTTGAGTGTTTTGTCGGACTCGAGTCCAGACTCAGCAATTCCGGCAAAAACTTGAAAACTCAAAGGACGGGTACAAGTCTGGCTTTTGCTGGATTTGCCCCAACACTGGTGATGATTCATGAAAAATATCAGGGAAGTCCAAAAAGATGGGAATACAAAGTCATTGTGCACTATACCTTTATTTTAAGTTGGAGATTAACTCTTCAGTTTCACATATCAATCCCTGTCATAGAAGTTTTAGTGGCTTGTCATCGACTCGTGGTGGAGAAGATTGCTTAAATGATTCTATCTAATGCAATGTTACGTTTTCATAATCACGCAACTAGAGCACCAAAATCGGACTGTAAAAGTCCGTTAGAAAATGAGTCGGAGCAAGTGTCCTACTTTTGGGTTTTGAAGTTACATGATCGTCAGTGTTTAAATCGTTTAAATTCAGCGATGACGTCAGGGACGTGAAACCCTAATAGGAGTCAGCGGCCTAACGTCACAAAGTGCGACCAAAATGTAAACAAGGTGTCATTGGTTGAAAGTGCGGGTAAGCAACGTCAAAGAAGTGAGCAGTCAAAGTGAAAAGACGATAGAGACGGGAAATTCAAACTGAACGGAAATCGTCATTTTCTAGGTCAAAGTTTCATATGTTCCAGTCAATAATTTTGTCCAAAAATGTTACTAAAACTCGACATTTTTTGTAGCTGTTTCAGAATCAGTCACAATTAGAATCCTTTTTGCATCATACTCTGGGCTAGAAGGAAAAAACCTTCAGAACAGTACATAAATCTCAAGCTAATGTCGGCAAATCCCCTATGTACTGGAAACTTGATGATTGCCCGAATGCAACAAAACTTCAAATTGCCTCCATGCTAGATTTCAAAAGAGATTGTCGCTTTTTTCATTAAATGATCATTTATCGAACAATATTGAGTGGCTAAGATTAATACAAAAAAAGAATATTTCACGTAACATGACTTCGCTAGAGAGTTGGCCAAAAGCAAAATGAGTCACCCTTACAAAATGATGAATTTCCGAAGCTGCCGAGCCCCTACTTGAAATGGCTTATTTTTTGGAAAAATGCAAAATGTCAAGAAAGAAATAACAAAGCATGAAAATCAAGAGTGAAAAATATAGTAGTAAACAAATAATGCACGTGTGTTTACGAGTTTTTCACCAACACCTTCAACTCATTGAATCCTAGGGGTTCAAAGGGCACGGTGAAAACGTGACAACTTTTATTTGAGCATGGAATACTTTTGTACGATTTGGACGATAACTCTTACACAATTAAGAATTCTTGACACTTGACACAAATAGGACATTTTGTCCTTTGTTCCTTGATGTATACTTAAGCATCATACTTCAAATATTATCAGCTATAAATTACAACAGTCATCTTTCCTTTTTTTTATTTTGAAAACTTTTCACTCTCTTTAAAGCTAGTCATTTGGTTGGACTCAAATGTGTGAGGGGAAGTACAATGAAATTGTCAAATAATTAGTTGGTTCATGTTAACCAACACACAACAATAAACAGTTTTTGCATGTGCCGAAAGTTGGGCTACCCACAGTGATTTGGCTGAAGCTCCTTATAGATTGAGAACCAATGAGAATGAAAAATAAATTATTATTTTTTTTTTGCCTATACTCTTCCATACACATTGTGTTTTCGAGTGGCAGCAACAATAAACAATAATTACGTTAATTCAAAGACAGTACGCAATGCTTTTGCCCGTAATTGAAATTTCAAATACCACCCATCAATCATTGTGTTTGGATTATGTAGAGTAAGCCGTCAATGGAAAATCCCTGTATGATTTTTTTTTGTTTCAGATGGCAATTCTCTTGCTCGGCCTGCCATTTTATGATGGGTGTCTCAATCAGGGCTTGGCGCCGTTATGTCACAAATCTATGCTAAATATAAACAAAGACTGACATTGGTCGAAAGTGCGGGCAAGCAAAATCAAACTATAAAGCATTCCGTTTCAAATTAAAGAGGCAAAGGAGGCAAGAAATTCAAACTGAAAAAAAAACCGTTATTTTCAAGGTCAAAGTTTTGAATGTTCAGGTTAACAATTTTGTTCCAAAATGTTACTGCAATTACAATGTAAATGATATGACATTTTGGTGCCAGATTCAAAATCAATCACAATGAGAATCCTATTTGCATTATACTCTGGACAAGAGGGAAAAAATCGCTTAGATCAGTACATCAATTTAAAACCAAGTCCTCAGATGTCTTATGTATTATAGCTGTTGGGGCGACATCCCTGGAATTTGGATTTGCCGCCAAAACGATTACGATGTTGACTTTACTTTCCTCCTGTCCAGTTGTTTTTTCTCTTCCGGTCTCATGTTTATGTGTAATGTTCGAGAATGCCCCCACCTTACCACGTGCGTGACACTCGTCTGGGTTACTATAATATATGTTTATTAATCTAAGACATCTTGTTGGCAGTGGACTATTTGATAATTGAGTTCCTGCAGTTACAATAGTATATCGTATATGACTGCCAGAATATTAAAACATCCAAATTGCCCCTACGATGGATTTCATAGGAAATTATCGCTTCTTTAAATCAATGATTATTCAAACAAAAATAAGTTGTTGAGATAATCAAACCAAAGATTTCTCCTGACAAAACTCGGCTCAAAAGTTGGGCAAATGTAAAATTAGTCTTGAAAAATGATAAATTTTCGAAGCTGGGGAGCACCTCTTTTGAGGGACAATCCCGCTCTTATCACAGCATAATGTCACCAACATTAAGTATTACCTCACTCTCGAAAATGACCGCAGGTTCGCCTATTTATGCTGTTAAAGCAGCCACTCATGCCGTAACTTACATACTGCAAAGAAGCTGGGACATGGCCAGCCAAGGATCAAACCAGGAAACTTAGAAAACGAAAGTTCTCCCAATACAGTACCGGAACTAGCCATATGGAGAATCAATATATGATTACAATGTAGCAACTTCACGGAATGGCCATAGGGTATAATGAAAGAATAACGTTATTCACCGGCAAAGTTTTTTTGCTTTTCCGCCCTTTTGGTCAAATGCTGAACAAAATTTTATGATGCAAAGACCATGGAAAAAAAACAGACCAACGGTAAAGTAAGCAAACCATGTTAGGGGCCTTGAAGTTGGTAAATGTTATTCTCCACCGATTAGTTGGCAGTGCTACTTATTTAAACTTAACCTTACCTTATCAAACCTAACCTAACCTTACCTAACCTAACCCAACCTAACCTGACACGATATTAATAGCCTTTAAGGTCTCTCTCCAAACCTTTCTAACAGTTTGTCACAAATTCAAAAATGAGCACCGCCAACTAATCGGTGGAGAATAACGTTTATCCTTGAAATTATGCCAATTTTCAAAAAATAGCATGATAAAATGCTTCCTGGTCACTCTGGTCGGATTCCAATATCGAGAAAACAGGCTAATGGGTGAATTAGGGATGCCAATTTTGTGGAATCACCAGAAACCCAAAGTTGTTAAGAGGAACTTTCATTGTAGGCCCTGTAATAGAGATATTTTGGAGACAGATTGCCGTTACACTTTAATCTTTTAATCAAGGCAATTCTATTGAACTATTCTCATGAAAATGAGGGGTCAAAAATGGCTTCAAACAATTTCCCATCCGAGTTATATCCTCGTTGGCAGAAATCCATTTAGGGGGAATTTCTGCCACTTTCTGCCATCATTTTGTGCCACTTGGTCCATAATGGCTTTTTTATGATTTCTCATCCTTGACATAGCACGTCGAAGTAACAGCAACCCTGAAAGGTGTGGGTAAAGAGAGTGACGGGAGTTTTTGCCGCCAAATCCCAGTCTTGGAAATTGGAGCCCATTTCAAGGGTCCGACTGTCCGAATTCAACCATGGCTTTGGAAGCGCGAGGGGATGGATCCAGTGTGGTGGGTGGCATGGAACAAGGCGAGGATGACGACTTCATCCTGGACATTGATTTGCTCCAAGCCCACGGGATCAATGTGGCCGACATCAAGAAACTGAAGACGGCCGGGATTTGCACGGTGCGAGGCGTGCAAATGATCACCAAGAAGAAGCTGTGCAACATCAAGGGCCTGAGTGAAGCCAAAGTGGACAAAATCAAAGAGGCCATCTTGAAATTGCAAGGAGAAGGAGGCGGGGTGGGATTCATCACAGCCCTGCAGGTAGTTAGTTGTTGTTGTTACCAGTCGTTTCTGGTCCAAGTAGAATCAGGGCAGCTCTTCACTTGGGTCAAGCTTGACTTGATCGGACCCAGGTGAAAACTAGTAAAGGGGATCTAAAATTGAAGCACTTCAGGTCAGAGGCCTTCAATGGGCTCCATGTCAAGTATTCTTCGTTTTCAGCAATTCAATTCATCGACACATTTACCAGAGCTTGAAAAATACTAGCTGTTCCAAAGTGAAAAATGATAGTTCAGATTCAAATGAGGTAGCTAAAGCTGAGGGTTGATGAGATTAGGGGAAGAAAGATTGAATACAGGTAAAGCTGCTAACCTAGCCAGGTAAATGTGATCATGATTAGAATTCGAAATATGACATTCAGAACGAACAACCTCTTAATTTGAAGTGAATTTCCTCCACGATAATATTACAAGACATCCCGGATGATGCTTAAGGGGTTCTTCCACGTCCATTCAAGTAAAAATTGACCCGAAATTCATCAAAAGCCTTGAACGAACAAGATAGGTGAAGTGTAAAGATCGGAAAAGTAGCTCGTGATTTTGGTCAAAATAGTTTTTTAGGTTTGGAAAATCAGCCAAAATAAGTTCCGAAAACGAAAGTAGACAATATTTGCTGAATCATTGTTTTTCACGATCTTCTTGCTCTTTGGGCTCAGAAATGTAGTCGTGCAAAGAAAATGAAGGAAAAAATTGAATTTCGATGTAGACTCAGATCTGACTTCTGCATAAAAATCAAATTTTGAAGCATCCCCAAATCATGGTCCAGGACAAAATAGACGAGTGGTTTCAAAAATCAATACCATCATTGTGTGAGAATCTAAAGCAATGGGATACAAAAACCGTACGGAAATTCGCCAAAAAAATGAAAAAAATACGCCTTTAGTTACCTAACAAAAGCATTCAATACCATGCCTATAAGGAAGAGATGATAAAAAAATAAAGCAATTCATTAAAAATGTAGACCTAACAAACACGAGATGAATATCACTGTTTATATGAAAGCAATTAGTTAAAAATGTAGACCTAACAAACACGAGATGAATATCACTGTTTATATCCTTCGTTTTTTACGGAAAGATAGTGTTTGTGTATTATATGTTTAAAAACGATCATATGGAATGTACTGTACTGTATGGAAAGAAATTTTTGACCATCGTTTTGGCCACAATAACAAGTTATGTTGGGCATTGTTTACTTTTCACATCCGTGATTCGTTCAATCAAGTTTTTGGTTTGTTGCCAACTAAGTCAGGTTTTTTGAAAGAGGCCTTCTGTGAAATCCTTTTAGGCCAGTCTCAACCGTCGCAATGTGTTTCGTTTGTCATCTGGGAGTTCAGAATTGGACAAGCTCCTGGGAGGAGGAGTGGAATCCATGTCGATCACCGAAGCCTTTGGCGAGTTTCGAACCGGAAAGACCCAATTGTCGCACACATTATGCGTCACAACGCAAATGCCGGGCAACGGAGGCTATACGGGGGGGAAGGTGGTTTATCTGGATACGGAAAACACATTTCGACCCGACCGCCTGCGACCGATTGCCGACCGGTTCAGTTTGGATCAAGAAGCGGTCTTGGATAATGTGCTCTATGCTCGGGCCTATACTTCCGAGCAACAAATGGAGCTTCTGGATTTCGTAGCGGCCAAGTTCCACGAAGAGCCAGGGGTGTTCAAGTTATTAATCGTTGATAGTATCATGGCCTTGTTCAGGGTAGATTACTCCGGTCGGGGAGAGTTAGCGGACCGACAACAACATTTGGCCCAAGTAAGTGAACATCAACGACACTTGGTTTGGGAGTAAGAGTTGCACTATTCTCATTCATTGATATATTTCGTTTGGATTAGATGATGTCACGGCTTCAGAAAATATCGGAAGAGTATAATGTTGCCGTGTTTATCACGAACCAAATGACGGCTGATCCTGGGGCTACTTTGTCTTTTCAAGCCGACCCCAAGAAACCCATCGGGGGCAACATTCTAGCTCATGCCTCCACTACACGAATTTCTTTGAGGAAAGGTCGCGGAGAGTGCAGAATTGCGAAGATTTATGACAGCCCAGATTTGCCGGAGAGTGAGGCCACGTTTGCCATTTACAACGGGGGTATTGGTGACCCCAAAGATTGATAACCAACAAATGCACAAATTCTTCCTGCTACGAATTAACTGACAGGATTCCAGACATATTTTATCCTCATGCCCGGAGAAGAACGAGTTTCTTCCTTGAAACCTTGTTTCTTGAACCAAGTATGCCATGTTCTGTAAGATGTTTCTAATACCAATTTCTAAATTCACAACATTTTTGTTTATTATGGATCCACTCCACTAGAACACTAGAAACCAGAAAATATGACCACATGGTCTCACTTGAAGTGTGATTGTTAAGAATCTTTGAAAATAAACGTCCATCGATCTCTCCTTAGTAACCCTCCAACATCTTGGGGGCACACCGAAAGCAAAGTATTGCTCTCAATCTCGTGTTTACAGAGTATAGTATAAGATATATAGGTATCGTATTTTTGGGGAAACATTTTTCGACAAATATCTCAAAGTCTTCGGACTATGTATCAAAACTTGTCCAAGAGAAGGGCTCATTAGCATTGCACGACGATTGACATTGGGATCATAATCAATTCCAGGTCTCTTTTCACATCCTTTTCGAGATTCGTCGAAGAGACTCGATTGCGATAGACGTAAACGGCGAGGCGTTGTTGGTGAAGATACATTTCTAAGAATATTCCTATGACCTTAAACCTTAACAAGTTTAGAATCATATATGTGGGTGCTCCACTTTGCTCAAACGAGGGCGTGAAACTAGATTTAATTGAAGCGGAGGAACCAAAAAAGAATTAGACACCGTTCTAAATTGCCACTATTTTCTTGTGGCTGATGTAGGGGGGCAAATTTATTTTCTCAGACTTCGAGCTTTGCCGAAACAAGCTGAAACGTCTTCTGACTGAATCAAAATTTCTCGATCAAAGTGGTGCACAGGATATCTTAAAAGATGTGCTCAGAGGTTGTTCAACATGTAATAAGCTCCTTCCCCCTCCCTGAAACTATTTCGGCGTTTAAAACTGATCTAAAACCGCTAAGCATATATCTATACTCACAGTTGAAGACGTTTTCTCTTCACCAGATTCTGTTTCATAACTTGGAAGAGTATGTGGGCACCACTCAGTGTTTCTCTGCAAGTGTTGTGTTACATCCCTCCAGAGATCATTCATTTGCACTGGATCTTCGCACTTTGCTCCGAATTTAGCCGAATCAAGTCATATCCTGACGATGTCCATGTTGGGCTTTCGAAATACTCCTCTACGATCAAGTCCTGTTACTCCCAAGAATGTGTCGGCTCTTGGGGATGACTCTGATATTCATTTTGAGCGACAATTTCAAACAACTCGGAAAAAGATGGTTATTTCCAAACCGAAATCCGCACTCGCTCAAAACAGAGAGATATCATCCTCTATGCGATTGCAAGGAATGTGATCAATCCGATGATGGGAGCGTCCAAGAATGGATTGATTATTTGTAAGACCATCCACCGAATAGGATTCATTGCTCCATTTTTTGTATGCTCATAAGAAACTGTTAATAGTGGAGCTCCTGATGTCGCTGGAGAGTGAACTCATCTGGAATGGCTGCTCTCCATTAAACAGCCAAATTATGACATGGAAACCCGTTATGCTCTAGGTCGTGATTCTTGCGTCAACGCTCTCACACTCCAATCTATTGCGTTGAATTGGAATGCTCTTAATGGAGAAGCGAAATATTTAAACGATATTGTTTTTTTTCTCCTTCACAGGCATACACTATACAAAAGTACAATAGTGCTTTCCAAATAAATACATAGATAAATATATTTGATCAAAACAGGGCAGAATATTTAAAGAAGTACTTAAGAACAGCCATAATATAAAAATAAATCAAAATACTGAATCACGTACCAATGAATTGTGTTCTCTTTGAAATGCTTTCAAAAAAGCCTTTAAACAACAAGCAAACTGAATACACCCCTAGTAGTCAGAAATTGTGATTGGATCCATTCGACTGGTTCTTAGTTACGCGGGATTTGAAGGCCCCAATTTTCATTGTTTTTAGCTGCAAAATACCCCGTCTATTTGTGAAGTGAAATTTCTAAAAAAAAAAAAAAAAAGAAAGATACAGATTTCCAATGTCACCGTTATAAAAGTTGATTTTTCTATTACCTGCTTAATCTTAAAAAGGCTGAAAATGCTTTTTCGTGTTATGTCACTTAAAATACCCTAAAAGTGTAATTTCTAAAACTATGTTTGTCATAATTAAAAGTAAATGTACTTACACAGTCACTTGAATTCTGAAGACATTACATACAACTAGAGACTAAAGTCACTTACGTACTTTGGTCTCTACATACGACAAGCAATTTTATAGACTTTGAAGAAACTGATTAAAAACTGTTTCTTCTTGGAGGCTTCATTGACTTTTGTGCAAATGTGCAATAATGGCTGAACTTTGCGTGTTTTCGATTATATCAAAGCAATTTTGCGAAACTTTTGATTTGGAGGCTGGTTTTGCGCAAAGCTGCTGAAAACATTTTCAGCTATTTTGAGATTGTGCCAGAAAAAGAAGAAAAATACCTATTAGCTTTATGACAATGAAAATCCTATTTTGTTAGTTTTGGAATGGAAGTAAAAATATAGTCAGGGCATTTTGGAGCTCATCACGATGAGACTTGGGCCTTTCCATTCCTTCTAGAAGTGAAATTGATCGTATCACCTTTTCCAATTCCCCAAGGAAGTAAAAAGTGCTACCTGAGCGTGCTCCCAATGTTCATTAATTAGGTTTGGGAAAATTTCAGGGGTGGTAAAGGGTGGTAATGGTTTTAAGCATGTCAGTGTTGAGGGGGGCTCGAAAAAAGTCCAGATGTGTGGGGGTATTTCTCGGGCAATTGGATAAGGTTTTATGACCACCAGGAATGGCCACTGGCCAGTCTATGGGTCCGAAGATATGCCTATCACGAGGCCCACCCGAATTATAGCAGGGGAAGCGAAGGCTAGGCTAGGGTCCCTAGGCTAGGCCAGCCGATTAACGCCGCCCTATTTGAACCCGCCGGCCAGCCGGTCTCCCTTCACTTCCCTGGCCAGCCCGGGTCGAGCCCGGGTCGCGCGCGACATTTAAATCGACGGTTAAAGGGGGCCCAGAAGTTGAAGCCACGAAGGCAGGGCGGGGCGGCTAGTTGATTTTAAAATCCCAACCCCAGTCCCAGCCCCGTTCATAAAAAAGGGGGATTGACCATAGGGCCCCACCCCGGGCGGCCACTGGCCGATGGGGTCCACCAGGTGCGTGAATGCCAGAGCTCGGCTTTATTAATGAATTATTGAAGCTGAACTTCTAGGCCCCGAGAGGCTGTCGCTGATTCAAACGGTCGCGGGACGACTGAGTCTGTCCGTTGAAACCCTCAACGGACGACTGACGGACGTGCAGTTCCACACTCAAGAGTGAAGAGGGAAGAGGGGAGAGTTGAAACTTCCGAGTGAAACGTGCGTGCAGCGCTAAGCCAGACGCCTCGACCCAACCGAAGTGAGGGTCCAGCCAGTGGCATGGATGTCCAGGAGGTCCAACGGATCGTGGCCCAGGCCCAGGCCAATCGGGAGAAGCTCCGGCAACGTCTCCAGCCCGCGGCGGGTAAGATCCATGAGAGGCTGACCATTGGTTGGTCTAGCCCGGCGTCCTTGGGATAACCCGGACCCATTCTCGCTTCAGATGACGTCAGTCCCCGCCGAAGTCCGCTCAAAGAACGGAATACTAGCACGCCCACCACACCCCGCCTCTCGGTCAAGGCCCGGGTCCCGGAGGCGGGTCCGGATGGGACTGGATCCGCCACTGGCCGGAGTCGATCGCCCCTGGGACGCGACGTCCAGCCCGAGCGACGGACCACCACCACCACCACCACGACCACCGTCACCGAGAAGGAAGAGAAGATCCATCGGACCCAGGTGAGAACCCTAGCCCACAGCCACTGCCCCCATCCCGCCCATCCGGGGTGGGGGGCGGATAATTGGCCGGGGAAGGGGACTAGGGACAGGCTGGTCATGATCATGGATTGGGTCGATATGATCGAAACCCTACTTTCTTGGGGGAGGGCCACGCTTTAGAAAGTGGCCTCGGGTTCTACCGGAATATTCTGCCCTAAGCCCTAAGGGTGGGCATTTCATTTTTGGACACTTTGCTTTGTCCATCGCTGTCCCCAAGGGTCCAAAAATGAGGGTGGACAAAAGTGGACCAAAATACGAAGCTTTCAAACTACAAATCTAAAAGAAATTCTACTTGCAACCCATTTTTTGGGCTTCAAAAATTGCTCATTGATGGTTCCTAAAGCAAAATAAGTACAATAAGTCTTTAAAAAAAACCTTTGCCATATGCCTCTCTAACATGACCCAAAAAAGATATTGGAAAGACAGGTTCTCAGCTCTATCTCACCTAATACAGCCAGCAGGTGCAAAGCATTCAAAAAACTGAAGAGAGCTAAACGTTATCTTCTCGTTAAATAGCTTCATCTATTCAACATTAACTTCTTTTGTAACAAAATTGTTGTTTAAGATCATGAGTCATCATGGATTTCCTCTTAAAAAGAGCAAATACTGAAAATTGAACATCTTACCCAATTGCTGAAATTTAAAAATGATACATTTTGTACGTTTATAGTTTTCTTCCACAAGCAAGTTACTTTACAAATGGTTAGGTAAGCCTTTTTCAGCTTTGAAAGATGCGTTTGATGTACTTACAAATCGTGTTGCCTTCGGAGCGTCGCCGGTGGACCTCTGGCTGACCTAGATGATGACCGGCCTAGATGAGTGCCCATCGTGGGAGGTTCCAATTTTCCCTGGGTTGGATTTTGGCGCGGTAGCTGGTGTTCATGATGGGCCTACCTGTCCATGTCATCCACTCGATGATCGATTCACCCACACGCCACCGGCTTGTGTTCTCCGCCCGTAAACAGGCTGGCTTCAATGGCTTCAAAGGCTTCAAAAATCCCAGGCACTGTACTGGTTATGACTGGGGAGTAGTCGTGCCCCATGAAAAAAGATGGCGAGTGGACCTAGCCATGCCTCTTATTATCTGATCCCCCACGAATTAGCCCAAGTGGATCGGGCTCACCCTGGCCCAGAGAATTGATCTGTGGCTGTTTTTTTTTTAATTTTCGTCCTACGATTGGGGCCCTAAGCCAGACCCACTGAAAGAGTGCTCTGCGTTAGCGCGCTTTAAGTCCAAGTATCTGGACCTCTGTATGTGCCCTGGCCGCCCTAGTTGGCTCTGACGATGGGGCTCAAACTTCGGTCTGAGTAAGTCCACCCCGCGAAAAATACCTGATTTGGGCCTATTTTCACCCATTTTTTGACCGGCTCGCCCATGTCAACCAACCCATGGGTCAATTCAAGTTCCTTAGTCTGGACCTTAATAACCCCTTTTACGGAGGCGTGTAGGTGGATGTGGACTTTAGTTGCGTTTGTTCGCAGACTAAAGAGGCCCGATCTGGCTCCACCAGTGGCGTGGATCATGATCCGGCCAAGCCACTCACCTCCGCCTGGTCGATATGCGTTGTAAAACGGGACGAAACTCGATGACAAAAGTGGGAAATCATTATTTAGTTTTTACATTAACCATGGCTCGCTCCCTAGTTTATGGCCCTTAATCTGACGGGCGGGGCGTATACCGAGTCGCTCACCCATCCACTGGAATTTTAGGATACCTTGGAAGAATAGGCTCATTGTGTCCGTTTCAAATGTGCGTTTATACCCATTATTTGAATTATTCATTACTTCTGTTGAGCTGGGGGGCAAGCTGGTATGGGATCCACATTCCATTATTACCCATGACCTGGTCCCAATGAGCCCATGGTTCAATCCAACCCCATCTTGTTAAATATGAATCTATAGGCTGGGGTGTCAGTTATTCATGTCCAGCCTTGAGTTAGATAATTAATAACATCCCTGACTTTATGTGTAGTATGTCAAGTTCACGGAGAGCTCGCACGAAGCGGCCAAAGAGCGCTTCAAGTCGTTGGGCGTGCGGTTTTCCGAGGAGAACGAGGAGATCGACCATTCCATGCGCGGATTTGACGATGATTCCGAGCTTGATCAGAGCCACGGGTCCGCCGCCACGCACACGCCCACCCCGTCCGCCCCCTCAACCCCATCCGAGTCGATCCGTGTCACGTCCGTCTCCTCTCCTTTTAAGAGCACCACGCCGAACCGAACCACGCCCGTTCACGCCACGCCCATCGTGACCAGCGCCCTCCGAACCGTGCCTGACTACGACGAGGAGGTGTTTGGCGCCTCGGGGCGGAAAAAGCGGTTGGCCGCATTAGCCCAGAAGTTTCAGCATTACCGTCAAGATGAAGACGAGACTCTCCCATCGACGCCGGTCGTGTCCACCCCCAAATATTCCCCCCCATCCGATCAAGATTTGAATGTAACTAAGGAAATCGATGTGGACGAGGAACTGGCTTCCATCCATGCCACACCCACCGTCCCTCGACTGACAGGGCGCCTCATGCCGTCGGGACACTCCCCGACCAAGAATCTGGCGCAGGATCCGGATTTTGTCAATAGCTTGAAAGCGCAGGGCTTCGAAGAGACCACCAGCAAGTCCAAACTCGTGTACGATTTCAACAAGACCGATGAGAATCGATCCCGGCCCACGTCACCTTACAAGCAGCGGGCACCTACCTTCTTGTCCAGTCCCACGCGAAATGCCACCGAACCGCGACCCTCCAGTCCACACAAACCCCACCCTTTACAATTTGTGAGTCCGCAAGTTAACCGCGCCTCGCTCGCTAAAAGCCCAGGGCCCAGTGCTCGCCCGCCGAGTCCCACGAAAACACCCAATCCCCGCCCCACCAGTCCGTACAAGCCCCATCCCCTGCAGTTTGTGAGCCCTCAACACCAAGCTCCGCCTGTGCCCACTCCCACGTCCAAGGCTGACTCCGTGGCCCGCCCCGCCAAACCCACACGCACGTGGGCGTTCTCTCAATTCGAAAATATGAAGGAGGAAGAGGAGAAGAAGACCTGGAAAACCGAGACCACGGTTCACGTCACGCCACTACGACCAGTGACAAAAGGCCCGACTGAGAACTCGGACACGGCCTCGAGAAGAAGCATCTCCGAGAAAATGAACCTCTTTGAGCACGAGGCGAAGCCCGATCCCGTGTCACCGGCCATCGATCCCGCCATGATGTCCATGAGCGATCGGCGGGCTCTGTTCGAAAAAAATCGAACCGCCCCCAAGCCCATTGCTCGCTTCGGAGACGCCGTGACACCCTCCATGTTGAGCAGGTAAGGATCAGTAACTGATGGCGAAGGTTTCTGATCGCGGTTTGCAACATGTTCTTTCTCTTTTTCCTCACAGAGGTCAAGACCGGCACGAAGCTCGGACTGAGGCCAAACAGTTATTCACGCCCCGTGCTCGCAGCCCCATTCAAATGGGAGTGAGCCCCAAACGTGTGGCCAGTCCCGTGAAGGCGCCCTCGCCCAAAAGGATCAAGGATTTTGTCGCCTCGTCTTGGGACCACGCCCATCGCCAGCAGCCACCGCCACTCCCAGCCACCGGCCCTCCCGTAGAACGATCGCCGTCGCCACCACCCAAAAGCCCGCCTCCACCCCCACCCAAGCCGCCCCAGATGAGTCCCGCGCGAAGTCCGATCAGGCTTAAATCCCAGTACCCAGGGGTGGACTCGCTCAAGAAGGTGAAGGTGTCGCCGCCCAAACCCGGGCAGTTATACCCACAAGTGGGCGTGGAGAGTAGCTCAGAGGACGAGAGACCCGGCACTTCCATGAGTGAGGCCAGCTCCATGGCTCCCAGTGAAGCTCCGAGTTTGGGAGCCGCCATCCGAAGAGCTGCCAATGTCCACAGGTACGGTCATACATTGTTAGTCTGCATATACTATAGTGGTTGTGCATCCATTACAAAGATGTTCTTAGATCAGGCAAACTTGGGATGAAATGACTTATTTTACTTCGGGAGAGCTCGTACTTGGCGATTTGATGCACACTGTCCATCCGAATTTGAGAGTGCATGCATGGCTTTTTCAATATAAGTTGAATCGTGCCGAAAATCATTCTCTGAGACAGAGTCCAAATTTGACCGATTGGAAGGAGAAAACTACTGTGTGCCTTTTTTTGACACTTTCACCAACGTGTTGATAACCGTTCTATTTAAACAGACAATTGGAAGAAAAACGGAATCCAATGCCAGCCATTTCCGAGACGCCTTCACCGCCCAAGTTTCGCTCTCCTCGAGCTCCTGATCCATCCAATTTCGAGCACCGCCATCCACAACAACATCACGACGAGGACGATGAGATGTCCGAACGATCCGAGTCGGTGATCAGTGGTGACATTGACGACATGCTGGATGAGGCCATGGACGACTCCTACACCACCCACGGGTCTCGCTCGCCCAGTCCCAAGCGACTCCAATCCCGGGGCTCTTGTTCGCCCAGTGCCAGTGCTGGGAGTTGGGAGTTTGCCACGCCCCAATCCCAGGTCAAGCGAGGCGGCCAGCGGGATTATAGGACCCCGTTGGTGGGACAGTCCCTCAAGTCCCCGGAGAAGCTCCCCGAAGTGGAAGGTGCCGATGGGTCGACGCTCATCCACACCGTGTCCTTCTATCGAAAGCAAAAGCCGGCCACGCCCTATCAAAAAATCATCAGGAGCTCCATCACCATTTTCGAAGAGGGCGAAACTGAGAGCAATCCCCAGGAAAACATTCAGAGCGAGATCAGGAAGCTTCACGAAGAGGCAGAGGAACAACGGCAACGCATGGAGCAGGCCAGCAAGGCCCTCAACTATTGTGTCATTCAAAACGAATTCGAAGGCTCTTCAGAGCGGGTAAGCTGATTACTAAAATGACTAATAACCCAGGTCTCGTGCGGGCCCCTCTTCTCTTTTGTCTTCTACTTTTTTATTTTCCAAGTTGGCAATCCTCTATATCTTTCACTTTTTTTTAATCACCTCGTCGTATCCCACCATTTCTCCTTGAAAGCACTTTCTGTATCCCACCATTTCTCCTTGAAAGCACTTTCTAGCAAACTTGTGTTTGTTGAAATCTAATTGGAAAGGTTAAAACTAAATTGAACGCAGACCAGATAATGTTTACTCCCCTACCAGTGGCAAACCAATGCTTCTTGGGGTCAAATCGAGCCGTTTGGCAAAAGAAAAAAAAGATAAGGCCAGAAATTGAAATCACAGAATGATCATCCTTTTGAATAGAGCATCACGGGAATATGTTGAAAGTGAAAAAAACACAGATTTTCGAATTTGAGTCGAAAAAAGAGACGATATAAAAGAGGACAGAAGTTTTCAATTCAATGAAATCGTTTTCAATAGCTCTCCAATTAAAGTTTGCACACAAAGCTTACTTTTT